>NW_026606726.1:330000-412500 GCF_029890125.1 Rhinichthys klamathensis goyatoka | reverse complement strand
AGATAGATAGATAGATAGATAGATAGATAGATAGATAGATAGATAGATAGATAGATAGATAGATAGATACACAGAAAGATAGATAGATAGATAGATAGATAGATAGGCCTAGATAGATAGATAGATAGATAGATAGATAGATAGATAGATAGATAGATAGATAGATAGATAGATAGATAGATACACAGAAAGATAGATAGATAGATAGATAGATAGATAGATAGATAGATAGATAGATAGATAGATAGATAGATAGATAGATAGATAGATATAGATAGATATAGATAGATAGATAGATAGATATAGATAGATAGATAGATACACAGAAAGATAGATAGATAGATAGATAGATAGATAGATAGATAGATAGATAGATAGACACAGACAGATAGATAGATAGATAGATAGATAGATAGATAGATAGATAGATAGATAGATAGATAGATAGATAGATAAATAGACACAGATAGACAGACAGATAGACAGACAGATAGACACAGAAGGATAGATAGATAGATAGATAGATAGATAGATAGATAGATAGATAGATAGATACACAGAAAGATAGATAGATAGATAGATAGATAGATAGATACACAGAAAGATAGATAGATAGATAGATAGATAGATAGATAGATAGATAGATAGACACAGACAGATAGATAGATAGATAGATAGATAGATAGATAGATAGATAGATAGATAGATAGATAGATAGATAGATAGATAGATAGATAGATAGATAGATAGATAGATAGATAGATAGATAGACAGACAGACAGACAGACAGACAGACAGACAGACAGACAGACAGACAGACAGACAGATAGATAGATAGATAGATAGGCCTAGATAGATAGATAGATAGATAGATAGATACACAGACAGATAGATAGATAGATAGATAGATAGATAGATAGATAGATAGATAGATAGATAGATAGATAGATAGATAGATAGATAGATAGATAGATAGATAGATAGATAGATAGATACACAGACAGATAGATAGATAGATACACAGACAGATAGATAGATAGATAGATAGATAGATAGATAGATAGATAGATAGATAGATAGATAGATAGACAGACAGATAGATAGATAGATAAATAGACACAGATAGATAGACAGACAGATAGACACAGACATATAGATAGATAGATAGATAGATAGATAGATAGATAGATAGATAGATAGATAGATAGATAGATAGATAGATAGATAGATAGATAGATAGATAGCTTTCGGCTAATAAAGGAAAAAAACAGCAATTTTCTGGTGTTGATTGGTTGTGGCAGTCTTGCCTGTCTCAGGTTGCTTTTAAATCAATGCATAAATCATAAAAAAAAGATCAACTCGTCGTTATCTGTCCCTAAAGTCTGATTGGGTGAGCAAGACAGATGTTCAGCCCACATCTGCCCAAGATCCGGTCCAGACACAAATAAGTGTGTTTTGATTTAAAAATATATTGCTAGAAAAATTCTATGCTAGAATTAAAAATATTGAAAAGTGGCATAAGTAGATCTATACATGTCTGCAAATCTCAACAACAACAAACCTTTAAAAAAGTGATGACAATCCCACATAACAATCTTATGAGCCTTTTATTCTCAGCACTAAAATATTCAACAACTTCATCAGCACTTAATCCTCAGGGATTTCTTCCAGACAGACTTTCAGACACCTCTCTCTTTATAAGCGGCGTTAGACATATTTGAAAACCAATCACTCGACGTTTAAAAGACCAATGACATTTCAACTACAGTTCATATTTGAAGTCTCTCCTCATTTGCGCTCTCAGAGATTATGTGAGAATTATTTTCTTCTACGGCCCATTTCACATGCCTCTCATCTGAAGTTTTATTGCAGAGTCATCTTGAAGTCAGAGAGGGTTCAGGAAGGTCAAGCACATAATGCTAAATTAAAGAGCTGTTGCCATACTGTCCGCAATAAGAAGATTAAGGAGTTAGACCTTTGTCGTGACAGCTAGTTAATCAGGTCATTCATTCATGCCTATTTTTGTCTGTGCATTCATATTCAAAATTTCCATATATTGCATATAAATTATAGCCTGGATGCCAGCCCGAACCCCGCCCACAACATTTTTTGGTCAGGAAGTTCGGTCTGGACTCGATCCATTGAGGAGTAATTATGATCGGTTCAGAATTAGTCGGGCCAATCAAATTGCCAGGGCGGGCTTTATACGATGATGGACAGATGATCTGCAGTTGCGTAATCATCACGTTATCAAAGAGCGCTTGGGTTGAACTGGTTTCCCTCAGAGATGACTGCAGCTGGAGAACTGAGAGATTCCACTATCGCGTCTGTCGTAAAAGAAATCGACAGCGCATTCATTTTAAAAGAGGAACAGAGAACTGCAATCAAGGCATTTGTCGATCGGAAAGATGTGTTTGCCGTCCTTCCTACGGGATTCGGCAAAAGTTTAATTTATCAGCTGGCTCCGATGGTTGCTAAGAAGATGGGACGCTGTGGTCGCTGTGGTTTCTCCTTTGGTCGCACTCATGGAGGACCAAGTAAAAGAAGCAACACTCATTATTTATCTACTTCTTCCAGCGTGTGTGCAGTTCAGTTCTGTTGACAACTTGCTTAGCTCAACATACGTCACTTACTGCGTTGCTCTGATTGGTTGTAGGTCTATCCAATTGAGTGCAGAGTTGTTTTTTTCCTGGTTCGGTTAAGACACGCCTCATAATCAAAGCCCTATGGAGCAGTATCAGACTCACATTCTGAATAGAATATGAGTATGACGAAGTCAGGCTATATAAATTATGCTGTGTACACAAATATGCCCTCAGAAAACATTAAAAGGCCATATCCTATATACTTTTATATTTTTACAAGTCCATTTATAATCACAGATTATTGAAACACAAAAATGACAAAACATACAGTACTAAATGGGCGAATGCTTGGCCAATGCACTGCAAACACACAGTCACATTGTGCATGCTTAAAGTCCCCATGAAACCAGAATTTAAGTTTTTGGGCTTTTAGTATGAATATGTCAGCCTTACTGTTATCTAATGTGCTCTAAAACAATGACAAAATTCGCATTTATAAGATATAAGCATTCAAAACTTAGTTTCCCAATATGGATCAATGATTTTGATGACATCACTCTGCACTTCAGCTTCTCATCAGATTTCCTGTCCAATCAAATGCTCTCTAGAATCTGAAGCTCCGCCCCCTTCACTATAAATAGACGCTGAAGCTGCGGCTGAAATCGGTCACTCTTCACACATTTACTATTTTCCACATGGTGACCGGCACACAGTGCACTATATAGGTGATAGGGAACGATTCAGACCGTGTAAATGTGCTTTCCATTGTGGCGAATGAAGTCTGGTTTCAGGTTAGTGTCACGAGAACCGCTGCAGCTTCGGTAGAGACATGAAAACACAGAGCGGATCACATGATCGATTCGCCGCAGACCAGAAAACGTATCGGACTGCAAACTTTCTGGAAGAGTTTTCATCACCATTGTTGAGTATTTTCTCCTTAAAACTGCAGTGAACCAAAGACAGTCTCAAAAACACGGTTTGAAATCGCTGGTGTTTCTGACGTCACAAACGACCTTGTAACCAATCAGATCAACGAGTGATCGTCAACCAGTGGATCTCTGAGCTGAGTGAGTGAGTGGAGGCGGGGCTCATTTGCATATTCATAGAACCACGTATACTAAATGAGGCAAGGGTGTCGAGTTACATTCAAGCTGTTTTAAGGCATTTTTTTTCAAGGAATGTTTTTTAAATGTGTCATTTTGGTGATCAAAGATGAGTTTTAAGGGATAAAATGATTGACTACAGGGAGACTACATTGCCTACAACAAAATCTAATTTCAAAACAGCAAGAAAAACCCTGCTTTCCATGACATGTCCCCTTTAATTCACCACTACTGTCTTAGGCAGCTGTTAGCGCCTCTATTGGAGCAGCTTCTGGAGCGTGCACATGTCTAACTGTGAGCACTTCAGATGAGACAAACACTTGGAAGGGCACTTCATTAAAAGCAGCATGTAATGCAGTCAGAGGAGAGACCCTGACGAGTGATTGACAGTCGCCGTGTGAACCCTTCGGTGTCAATGGAGAGCTGTTTGCTATTCAGGGCAGGGCCCGACGCTCGCCCTGAGACAGTGTTTGTCTCTGACTAGCCGGGGAGAGAAATTGGCAATCGTCTCACGTCTGTGACTCTGCGCAGCAACACGGGGAGTCGTGACGTCAGACTGAGCTTGTGACTGAAGGTAAGAGCTCGACTTGATTCATGAAAACCAGGGAGAAATGAAATGAGACCCACTGACAGGCAAAAAACCCTCTCGTCTTGGAATATAAATTAGGTTTTGCTATTTACTCATGCTGGAGAAACGGCTTTACAGTTCTGCTCAAAGCCAGACAGATCTTACAATATGCTTGTTAGGTGGACAAAACAAATTGCAATTGCAATTTGCAATTATATGTGGTGCCTACAACATGCATTAAACACATCAACAATCAACCAATTTGAATAGGACCATCAAGAAAACCTCTTAACATTTAAATGGGTTCTTCACTGTTGGCAAATGGGCTTTCAATTAAACTTGACTGCCTAATGGTAGAAAGGCAAGACATCGGTGCTGCATGACAAGAGAAAACAGAGATAAAGGGCTGTTGTCCTTCCCTTTGCCAAATAGGTAGGAAAACTTCAACACCCATAATGCACTGGGCATGTCCCGTCCAAGGCCACTCCCAGTGCAACAATATTTTAAAGTAGTCTTGGTTAAAGCATTATAAGCCATTAAGCAAGCCAGCCTGCTACGAGGTGAATCACACACTACAAACTTTGATTTAAAGCAAAAAAAAAAAAGTATTTGAAAATCGGGTAAAAATACAAATGCTTAAATGATGGAAAGAACTGCAAATCAACTAAAAATTTTGTTATATATATATAGTATATACTATATATGTGTGTACGGTACTTTAAGTTAATTTCAAAATTCAAATTAAATTGATTTGAGATACTTTCCGACTTGTTTAAGTCATTCGCAGTGCTTCATGGGAGTGGGCGGAGCTAAAGAGCTCTTTTAGCGAGTTTTGCTTGTCAGGAATCTCTGATTGGTGGAATTTTCTGTACAGCATCATGGGTAATATAGGTTTTCCAACACAAATTTTGATTAAAAATGTGATTATTTTAAAAAATATGTTGAAATAATGCAGGATGACGGCTTCAGCAGAAACAAATACCATCGATTAACAACCTCGTAGTAGGGCTGTCTTTAAAGGTTTAAGTTAAAGGGTTAGTTCACCCAAAAATTACTCTCCCTCATGTTGTTCCAACCCTGTAAGACTTTCGTTCATCTTCGGAACACAAATTAAGATATTTTTGATTAAATCTGAGAGCTGGATCACTCCTCCATAGGCTTCTAATGGATTGAAACTTGCCGGCCCAGAAAAGTTATTAAAGACATCATTAAAATAGTCCGAGTGACTACAGTGGCTCAACCTTAAGTTTATCAAGCGACGAGAATACTTTCTGTGCGAAAAGAACACACAAAAATAACGACTTTATTCAACAAACTCTCCTCTCTTCCCTGCCACTCTCTTACGCTATCCACTTTGTTGGGCTATTCACAAAGTACAGCTCTTCCGTGTTTTACGGCAGAACGCTGGTTCACTATTGGCTGAGCACGATCACATGATCACATGCATGCGCAGTGTTGGGGAAAGTTACTTTGAAAAGTAATGCGTTACAATATTGCGTTACTCCCTTAAAAAGTAACTTATTGCGTTACTTAGTTACTTTTTTAGAAAAGTAATGTGTTACGTTACTTTTGCGTTACTTTTTTTTCACCTGGGCTGGGCTTGTTTTTTTATACCAAAAAAGATATATTTTTGGGCAAATGTAAAGACCCTTTTACACCAAAAGTGAAATAATAAGCCTCAGACTGAAGGAAATGCAGATTTACTCCTGTACAGTAGAGTACAGTAGTGTTCAGTAGAGGGCGCCGCTCAAACAAACCTTTCAGCTGCTGCTGTTCTGGGTAACAGAAGAAGAGGATGCAGGAGAAACAAATTTAACACTTACTTTACCAATAAAAAAATCTATAGTCATTTTTGCTTATGGTTTAACTGAAAAATCGGAGGTCAGAAGCAAGTACTTTGGTCAATAAAGATTAAATGCATAAAAATGTACGTTTTATTTAACATATTTAGGTATTGGAGGTTTGCATAGTGTTCTGATTCTGCATTTCACTGATTTTATTCATTTTGAGGAATATTGAATCTTTTTTGTGCAAGTGAGATGAGTAAATCCACGCTTACATTTAATCTAGAACTATAATAACCATCATGTTTACACACAACACAGCACTTCGATTTGTCTCAACATTAGGACATAAGAGCTGTCAGTCAATAAAGGGGAAAACAAAGTAACTTGCATTACTTATTAGAAAAAGTAACTCAGATATTTTGTTGTAAATTTTAAAAGTAATGCGTTACTTTACTAGTTACTTGAAAAAGTAATCTGATTACGTAACTCAAGTTACTTGTAATGAGTTACCCCCAACACTGTGCATGCGTTATGGTGCTTACGTGAATCGCGTAGCAGACTGGCATGGAGGAGAATAGATTGTTGAATGAAGTCGTTATTTTTGTTTGTTTTTACACACAAAAAGTATTCTCATTGCTTCATAACATTAAAGTCGGCATGAAATCAAATTTGACAAATCTTCTTTTTATATGTAATATTGTAGTGTTTATTATAAATGATATATCTGTGCACTTCATTTTTTTTTAAATTCATGTACCCTTATAATCTTTAATCAAAGACATTACCCTTCCCTCCACCCTCGAAACGACCTCTCTTCTCTTTTGGTCACGTGCCATGGCGAAAGGGTGCCAACACCTGTCAGTGTTCAAGTTCAAGTGAATCTTGGTTCGCGGGAGGCTCGTATCAATATGGGCTGATTCATTCCTGCCTGAAAATTTAGCTGCTCGTCCTGGTTCTCGTCGCCGGGCTCCTCAATAAAAAATCCTTCATGGGAGGGTAACGGTGGGGAGTCCGGTGGAGAGAAATCCTCCACAACTGAATGTAAACTGGCATTCAAATCTGCCTCCATTTTGTTTGCAATGCCCAACCTCGAACGATCCAATCAATTCCCGAAGGACGAAATCAAGCCCCGACCTACATTTTTTTCTAATTTCTAAGCCGTTTCACTCGGATATACATCACAACAAGGAAAAAATGACAATCTCAACTTCCGTTTCATGCCGGTTGAACCAGTGGAGTCACAGGGACTATTTTAACGACTTTACTGCCTTTCTGGGGCTTGACCGTGGTAATTACGTTGCAGTCTGTGGATGGTTCCGACAGCTCTCGGATTTCATCAAAAATATCTTAAAGGGGTCATATAATGGCACATGCACTTTTACAAGTTGATTGTACTGAAATGTGTGTTGGCAGTGCCTGTACACAACCATCATAAAATGATAAAAATCCATCCAGTGTTTTTGTTTTAATCTCCTTATATGTTTTCCCCTGCCTCAAATTGAGCCGTTCGAGCCTGTGACGTCACACGCTCGGAAGCCCCTCCCACGATTGTTGATTGACAGCATCGTTTCAACACAGACCCGCCCTCGCTCGTGAGCCAGCTGTCAATCATAGTCTGCGCGGACCGGCGCGGTCATTGTTGATATGCTGGAGCACTGTCTATGAGCAGAATGGCGTCTAAGCGATTGTGGTGTTCT
This sequence comes from Rhinichthys klamathensis goyatoka, assembly GCF_029890125.1. NCBI lineage: Eukaryota > Metazoa > Chordata > Actinopteri > Cypriniformes > Leuciscidae > Rhinichthys > Rhinichthys klamathensis. The sequence goes on along the minus strand of NW_026606726.1, from coordinate 404,760 downwards.
GTTCTTGGGTGTAATAACGAACACAGTCATTTTAATGTTCCTAAATCTGAACCGCTGAAGACGCAGTGGCTGAGTTTGTTTTCGAAGGGAATATTCCCCACGAGGAACGTCAATGCTCTCATGTTTGCGCGAATCATTTCTCACCAGACTGCTTTATAAACGAGGATCAGTATAAAGCTGGTTTTGCTAAGAAGCTGCTCATGAAAAAAGGATCGGTTCCAGCTATTCGTGTTCCTGCTGAACCTCTAGAACAGGGGTTTTCAAATTGGGTGAACATGAGCCTCCCCTTACAGTAGGTAAGGACAGCCCCCCCCCCCCCCCTCCCCCCCTTCCCCTTCCCCTTCCCCAAAATCCCGACCGCCGGCACTAACCCACACACGCCTCTGCAGTAAATGCCATATTTTGTGTGTTCCAGGCAATGATGAGTTTCAATAAAAACGGATAAATTTTGATTTTTTTTTTTTAATATTTTAAAATATTGTATTTGAAGACATTTTATTTCCACGACCTTTTTAAAAGTGCATTCATAAACGATTCTTTGCAACAGCAAATCATTTCCAACTTCATGCAGACCTAATTGAGGCTACTTTTAACATCAGTAGTCCTAACCACAAGTTAACAAAACATGCTTAACATGTGTAATCGGCGCCAACGCTGACGACACCTGATGGCTGAAACTGCACAGACGGACTTATCTTCAGTGGAACCATTTATTTTCAAGTATTATGGCTATATGTTAATGCCATCTTTTTATGAATGAAGGCCAGTATCACTGATATTAATATAGCTACTGATGTCTCCATGAAAATGATTTTTTTCCCCAAATTTTAAACATTTATTAGGCTTCAAAAAATATAACAATTTTTTTATTTAAGTTAACTTAAAACAATCCTCACTTAAACCCATAATAAATGTCATATTTACCTGTGCCTTTCCTGTCTAACAGGTATGAAATATACAGAAATTGAATAAGGTTATAAAACAGTCCGCACTGCATAAATTATAAATGAAATATAGATTAATCCTTATTAAAGCTACAAGTGTTCTTTAGTCAAGAACAGGGAGTAATTTTCTCTGTTCCCTTTGCTCTTTGGTTAACTTTACTGACAGAGAGAATTGTGGCTCCTGTCACTTTAAGATCTGCAGACAGGATCTCACGCATCTCATTCTCACTTTTACTTCCATTTAAGATTTTTTTTAATTAATTTAAGACTGGTATTGTGAGGATACTCGACAAAGATAACATTTTGGCATAAATGTGTGTGTTATTGTTCGTTCAAGCGCGAAAGAGAACTCGATACTGGCGCGCGTCTTTCTGTGAGTCGTGTGTGTGTGTGTGTGTGTGTGTGTGTGTGTGTGTGTCAGGAGGACATTCACTGACAGCGCGTTCTCTTTTGTCTTGTCGGTCATGAATGGTTTAAGAGCATTTGCGCGAATAAGAGCGTGATCATATAACCCTAGCTGAAGGATGAAAGAAAGAACGAATGCTGCGTTAAATACTTTAACACGTTGAAGCTGGGCAAAAATTAATCGCATGCGTCAACGTTGACAGCACTACTTGTCATACATTACTGACAGAAAAATGCTGCGGTTTAAAGTGGATTCGTTTTCATGGTAGGCCTACACAGAATGTTTTTAGTAAGCTACATAGGATGTTCTACAATAAATATTTAGCTAACGTTAACAGTCTGAAGTTACCTAGCAGCAATGTATGTTAATCTTTCTTCGCTTGTCGCGCCTCCCCTGTGGCTCTTTGGCGCCCCCCAGGGGAGGCGCGCCTCACCTATTGAAAACCGCTGCTCTAGAACAACAGAAGTGAGTGTAACGTTTTATTAAACTTTATATTAATATTTATATTAATCTTTGCAAATCACTAGCTGCACGCTTCACAATGAATGCGTCTAAGGTTTACACTTAGGGTGCATTACGGCATGTTTTCTATGTATGATGTTCTCAATATAATTCATAATCCCACGTTTATACTGAACAACGCGTTATGGTTTTGTGTTACAAACGGTGTACGCACAGAACAGAGAGGCGGAGTGAGCAAAGCTCATTATCATTTAAAGGCATATGCACTGAAACGGCGTGCTGAAAACAGAGCTGTTTTTGACCAAGTAAAATAAGTGTTTTTTTACAATACTAATGAGAATTTTTAATTAAAGTATATTACAAACTTTTAATTTAGACCCTAAAGAATCATATTAGCGTGTACAAAAATGGCATTATATGACCCCTTTAATCCATTAATGTGCAGAATATTTTTACCACCACTTATAGCATAAAAATATAACACAATACAAAAATAAATGCTATTAAACATTTATTTTAATAACACCATATATTAGGTCATATTTGTAAAACCAAAGGGAAAAAACAGAAGAACATTAAGACACATAACATTATTAATATAAAACTATAAAGACAGCATATCAGCTAGTCAGGGGGAGCTAGAGCCGTCAGAGCCTGTTGAACTGCTACTCTTCACGCCAAATGTATAATCTGTTAATGTGAAGCATTTCACTAGCCTGGTTCTACCAGACTCTCGTACATTTCATTTGTACAGAGAGTCTGGCCTCGCTCCATTGAGAAACGTTTACTTCCTTGTAGGCAGGTTCTCTGTTAAAGTTCAAAACTATTGGATCTGCCCAGCGTCACTCAGGATCTGCCATAGCCAATCGCTAACGTGTGGTCGTGACGTATGTCATGCGTCGAAACCGGCTGGAAACAACAAGTCCGAATTCCATATTCATAAATCTAAATATCTAAATGCTAAACCTCTCTTTCTTATATTTGTGAAATAATTTTAAAAATACCTCTTTTCAATTAAGTTGTCTGAGAACAAAAAAAAGCCTTAAAAACATTATCTGTTTGTAATTATTTTCCTTTTTTCAGTGTCATGTAATTCTCTTAACTTGTTCATGTTTATTTTATATTATCCCCCTACTGTTTTATTTTTGTTTTGTTTTTATTATTATTTTTTGTTTGTTTTTGTATTATGTTTTCTGTTATTACTTGTGTATTGTTTTAAGCAATAAAAAAAAACAAGTCCGAATGATCAGAGGATTATGTTTAGAATAAGATGTCTGTCAACGAGAGCTGCATGTTTTGTTCATCGAATTTAAGAGTTCAAGGAACAATTCTAAATTCTAAATGTATATTTGACACTAAGGACAGTGATGTATTCAGTCAACTGTCGAAGCTGGGTGTAATCATTAACAATACGCCGCTGCGGTCGTTTCGGATCTGCCGCAAATGCTGTACAGTGATCATCGTGCACACCGAGCTGCCCAGCACCAACTCCTAACCTTTCTGCCTCCCTCACTTGGTCCTCCATTAGTGCAACAAGAGGAGACGACAACAACTATCGGCTTTGCATCCTATCGTTCGCCTTAGCTAACTCATTCACCACTAGCGGAGTGAGCTGGAAAATTAAACTTTTCCCGAACCCCGTGGGTAGGAGGGCCACAACATCATGGCCACCAACAACACTTAGCAAACATTGATCTTGCTCCGGCTTTAACTTCTGTATATTCGGCAGTTTTGCAACAACGGACCGAATAGATTTTCTCACGTCTTTCTCCGCTGCCATTACTGAACTCCAACTCAAACTGACGCGCTACATCAACGTCATCGTTCTCAGCCACTCCCTCTGTTCGCTGATTGGACCGGTAAAAAAATTATTTCTGGAAACCAAAGTCTACAGCACAATCCCAGACGTAGTACTGAAGGAAAATAAAATTGAGCGGAAGTGCGTAGGAGGGCGGAGCCAGGCTAGCATTTCACAGCATCTACCTCTAATGCTTTTTTTAACACGTAACTTTTCAGCTCCACCTTTTCTTTTCTTCCCCTTTTCATCCATGGACAATTGTAATTATCTGCTCATAGAAGTTCGATGTAAAGGATGAGTAATTACTGAAAGCATTCAAATTTTGGGGTGAACTAACCCTTTAGGTATTTCCCGATGGAGAAAAATAATGAGTTTTTACCTCCAGAACCCGACTGTTGCGCTCTATTAAATAGGCTTGATTCAAACACATAGGAAAAACTTCTTAGCAAACTTTTACTCACAACAGTGTCGACTTGTATTGTTCCTCTTCTTCTAAGAGTTATTTTCGGTTTCCTACAGCGCATTGTAGGCCGTGGCTAAAGGCTGCAAAGAATCAGAAATATGGAGAGAACACCATCATGGAAAAGTTGATGATGGATAATAATACAACTTTCAGTGACAAACCTACTCTTAAAGTCCCCCTGTAGTCAATAATTGTATCCATTAAAACACACCAAAATGACATATTTAAAAAAAAAATGTCTTGAAAAAAAATGTCTTCATGGCTTCAAATATCCTGAATGTAACTCGACACCCTTGCCTCATTTAGTATTCGCGGTTCTATGAATATGCAAATGAGCCCCGCCTCCACTCACTCACTCAGCTCAGAGATCCACTGGTTGACGATCACACGTTGATCTGATTGGTTACAAGGTCGTTTGTGACGTCAGAAACACCAGCGATTTCAGCGACCTTCTTGACGTACGTGACCCCCTATCCCCCACCCCGAATTGAAAGTGACTGTGATAGTGATGGCTCAGATAGGGAGTACCATGGGTGAAACAGCCCATTTGCCAAGTAGACTATTGAATGGCGATGCAGAGGTGAATTATCTGGAGGATTGGGTAGATGTTCATGAGAACCAATTGGTGTGCCCCACACATGACCACAATCAACCCTTTCTACAACGTACGGCCCATCTTCAGTGCACTGAATGAGTGAACACACATCTCCCTGAAACTGGCCTAGGACAGGGCCCAAGTGTAGTCATGGTCTAGCCCATACGGGTCTAGCCGAACAAGCAGAAAGTCCTCTAGGGTGTAACTTTGTACATGACAACCTTTTCACCTCACTAAGCCTTCTTCACGAAATGACAAAAGGAGATATTGGATGTCTTGGAATGAATTGTGTCAATAGGTCTAATTGAAGAATTTGAATGAATTCTATTTCCCACTATTGTGACCGAGTATAAAACCTAATATTTCACTAACTTAACCAACATAAAATCAAAAAAGGCATAATGTTTGAGTGTTAGGGAGGTCTAAGGAGTAAAATGCATGTACTCAAGTTGCAAGAAAAAATTTGGGATTAAATGGGTTAAAAACACCTCATGAACAAATAAACATCATTAAAAGCTTAATTTGCATCACAGGGGGACTTTAAAATAAAAACATTTTTAACAACCCTCTGTCGATCTGACAGTCCATGAGCGGGAACACAAAAATACTGTAGTTTTCACGAAAGCCCTGGAGCTTTCACACACAAAGCGGGTTGAAAATTGTTGAACTTACACTTTAAGATGCTTCTCTTGTAGGTTTAAACGACCACATGCACAATAAACCACTTTGATAAATTCTAGCATGATGTGAATTGGACTAGCTTTTGATCTGATTTGATTAAATATATTAAGTGATTGCAAGGGCAAGTATTACTATTGCTCATACTTAGGAATCTGATCTTGATTTCTTACCAGTTCCATGGTAAAAAAAAAACAAAAAAACATTGGGATTTACATTAAAAGTAAGACGACACCATGGACACTAAAATTGCCTCAGAACACCTCAGCAACCAAATTGCAACATCTATGGACATTTTTGTAAACGTGCATGTATTGTTAAAAAAAGTGCTTTACAAATAAAAAATGAATTGACAGCATTTGCAACATACTGCCCAGACAATAATTCCAATGAACAAGTTGAATTCTTCAACAAATAAGTGTGCTATTTGAGCTGTAAAAGGGTATAATTCATCCTTTTGAGACTATAATTTTCAAGTGACATCTATAATATGGCCATTCAGAAGCTGTTCCTGTTTTCTTTCAGAAACAATTTGTAGATCTCAAAGTTATAGTTTGTGATAATCAGCATGCCATAGATGCTGTCTAAAGACATCAAGGTCAATCTCACCCACGGTATTCCTTAAAGTAGATGCTTTAGGGTAATTTATCAAAGCTGTAATGTGCTGTTCTCAGATCAGACAGCACCGAGACACATCCAGATCAAATTAATTCCTCTACAATAGAGGTGACACGGAGGTGAAAACAAACCCCAGGATCCCAGCATGACTTATGCACAGTTCCTCTTACAGGTTTTGTGATCTTCATCTTGTTTGATCAGCTTGATGGAAAATAATCCAGCACACAAGCACTCTGAAAAGCCCTTTGAAGTGAAGATAATGCATTGGGTTTAATGTGTTATCCAAAAGCAAAAAAAAAAAAAAGATAGTTTTGCTGTGCAACAATTTTGGCTTGGGGTTCAAAGTGTGAAATTTTCCAAGAACGGAAAGCATGCGCTGAATAGAAACGCAACCTGATACATACAGAATGCATAAAGATAATATTTACTACATAAACAAATGAGCTCAATTATGGAACTAAAAAATTACATGCCAATATTGCCCCCTTTTTTTTTTTTCAGAAAACCATAATTTTGAACAAACTGCCATTGTAGTCAATTATATTCAAAATGTTTCATGCAAGAATTAAAATACAATAAATAATCACGACGTGGTAACACTTTACTTAGCCTTTATGTACAATGAATAATAATAATGTACGTTATAATGCATTATATCTTTTCTTAATTACTGTAACCAAAGTTAAAATGCATTATAATATTTGCAGATTCCTTGTAACACCTCAAATTGGTTGTTTTTCACATGTTTTAATGCATTATACTTTCAAAAGGTATAACAATAAGTATTATAATGTATTATAACTTGGGTTACAATTATTCATGAAATCATATATTGCATTATAAGGTGTTAATTAAAAGGCATAATTAATGCATTAAAATACTTATACTTTATATAGATTTATTTTTTTAAACTAATCTAGTGACTATTTTAGACTTTAGGAAAGTTAATAACAAATAAAAAAATCTTTTTTTATTAAAATCATTGCAATATTCATAAATGCAGGCAAAATAATTGTGAATATTTAATGTGTCAGCCTTACATAAAGGCATCAGAAGAAAAACAGGCTGCAATATTGAGAGTTTACAAGGTCAAATCTTTGTTTATGATCTCATTTCTCCAAAGTGAAGCGATTCCTCCCTTCCCTCAGTGAATTTCTGGAAAATAATTTCATATCAGCCATAAGAATAACAAACAGTTAGAGGCAGATGCATGATGAAAATAGAATGATTCTGCTTCTAAACCTCAAACAAAACAGCTGATAAAACTGTAGTCAAAAACAAGATCTCAAACCCAAGGCCAGTGAACTAGATCCAAACATGCTGGCAGTGTAAGATAAGCGCAGAGATGATAAACATCTGGAGTAAATATAGACACACTTTTTATAGCTAATGGCTTAATGATGCTGAGTTTCACTGAGCAAATGAGATTTTCCAAACAAAACACGATTCTTATCCCCAACAAAGCATGCAGTTTGTTGTATTACACCCTAAACATTTCTCCTCTCGATATTTGTTGTGCCTTCCTCATGTCAGCACTTATATCCCGCGCGTCACGTGTATGTTCATGCCCATTAAAACGCTGCCGAATGCTAAACGCTGTAGCTCTAAAGACTCTGACAGACTTAATGGCTTTAGCGACAGTGTCCAACCCTGACAAGCACTGCAGGAGACAGAGGACGTGTGTGTGTGTGTGTGTGTGTGTGTGTGTGTGTGTGTGTGAGGATGTGCTAATGAGTCCACAGCTCCAGTCCGGCCCCAGGAAAACAACACTCATAAGAGATTTATTTCACACCATTATACAGCGTACAGCGCACATCAATAAAACAAAATCTTCCTGAGAAATGGGTGCAGTGTGACTTTCAACTGTGAACGCTGGGACACGTGCAAACCATTTGTTCGGCACGTTGGAACAAACTGGATATAAAATAGCCTTATTATTGTAAATGTGATCTTTTCTAGTTTGTTTTGAACCGGGGCTAGTTGTCACATGAGCAGCTGTACAGAATATCATAGTACGTTTATATGCTTTTGGATAGAAAGTGTAATTATAGGCTATATTTACTTTTTTTCAAACTACCTTTGTAGCCAATTATATTCAAAATGTTTCTTGCAAGGATTAAAAGAGTGGTTAGCCTATCTATAGTTAAAAATAGTCATATTTCCACATCAAATGAATAAGGAAGCATGATATTTATTTATTATTTACATGCACTAAAACAACAATACATGTTAATGAACAGCTATACTTACAAACATGTTTTATTATGATATTAATACTATCAATTATATGTGGGGATGCAAAAAAAAAAAATTGTTTTGAATCGATTTGTTGAAATGGACAACTGAAACGATTCACAGAAATGATTGATATTTTCACTATGGAGAAAACAAGCAAGAGCGGGGCTAGTTGTCACACAGGCTTTAGGATATTGTAGTCAGTTTATAAGGTTTTGTAAAAGTCCAGTTACCCTATGAATAAGGGGATATTTATCTATATATATTATTGTTTGTCACAAGTGTTTTAAATTATGTACTTTAATTTTTTAACTAGAGTTTTTGATGGCCTATAATAGGCTATTTGACAACTTACTCTAAAGTGTGACATATATTGTATAATTTAAGGTATTTGTGTCCTGGGATATGACTAGCTTTTTTTGTAGCCAAAACTCAATTTATATATGCCTACACAAAAACTGACTGTAAAAAAACGAAAGAGACCCTGAATGCAAAGTGTGACAACATGCCCCGTCCTCCCCTATTGATGCACACTATTTGATCCGGTGGTGGTTGTGTGCCATTAGTACCGATTAAACACATTGTTGGTTTGAAAAGAGAGAAGAAATCTTATTATCAGCACCGAATGAGGTGTTTCATTAATGTGAAGCTTCCATGACTCTCAGAGCAATGCAAATGAGACACTGTTACCAAACCAATCTCTACCCAGATTTGCCTCGTTTCCTATGATGGTCTGTAATACAACAGCGAACGCTAGTTTATACAGCCGCTGCTCATGTCTCTCAGCAGATCACAGTGAAATTACAGAGGAACAAACAGAGAGAACCCAGAAATTAGCTGTGGCTTTTGTGGATGAAACATGTAATTTACATTTTGATACTGCCATTAAAAAATTCCACCGAAGCGGAAAAGAATCAGCGGCATGTAGCAGCAGAAGTCAACGGCTATAAAATGCCTACGCTTGAAGCTAAATGTCAAATGTGTTTATACAGGTAACCCTTAATTTGCACATCATCATATTAGAGTGATTTCTGAAGGATCATGTGACACTGAAGACTGGAGTAATGATGCTGAAAAATCAGCTTTGATCACAGGAATAAATTACACTTTACTATATATTCACATAGAAAACAGTTATTTTAAATTGTAATTTATTTTACTTTTTTTACAGTACTTTTCAATAGGGATGCACAGACATGAAAAATTTGGTCGATAACCGATAATTCTTTGTACTTGAAAGCCGATATATTAGCCGATAAATCTAAATCCAAATTTTTATATAATTTTTAAGAGCCTGATTACAAAAACAAAAGCCTCACCATTAAAAGCATGACCCAAACACAGAATTATGATGTTCTCATTATAATGTTATGTAGCCGATATGACAGACTTGCGCTGCACATGTTGCACTGAACTGTATTTTCCTATTTTAAAGTGATTCCAATCATATTTCAAGCAATTTAAAACCAACATGTTGAACAGTGCGCATCTGAAGAGTCTCAGCTGAAGGAAGTAATACATTATTTATCGGCCAAATTTTCTTATTGGGCCAATAATGATAACATTAAAAATGAACATATGGTGATACCGATATGGCCGATATATCGCGCATCCCTACTTTTCAAATAAACGCAGCTTTGTTGAGCATGAAAGACTTCTTAAAAATCTTACCGACCCCAGACTTTTGAACAGTATAGAGCTGTTATGATCCGATCAATTCAAGCACCCACGGGACATATAAGTGCATAAATAATTAATCCGAATAAATCTAGGGATGTCTGGGAAAACTGGGAGCATAGCATCTATTCTAAATGCACAGTCTGAAAGCACTTCGGCCACAGCGCAAACACAAAAAGTCAGCAAACATTTGCAGGTTTGTAAACACACGGTTACGTTTCTTCTTTGTTGTTAATGGATCAAACTCATAAACATGTTTCTGTCAGCAATAGTCTTGCATTATCAGGGCACAAACTCCATCAGAACGGTGAAGTAATAAAGATTTAGCCCAGCTTCTGACGTTCCCCTCGCGTAATCATTTATGTAAGGCTTTTAACAACGACTGACCTTATGCAATCTGTCATTCTGAGATGAATAACCTGGCAACACCCGATTTAATTGGGTTTCGCTTTCCGCTGATTTGCTTTTCAATCTATTCTTGAAGTATTAAGACATCAGGATGTGAGTTTTAATTAAAAAAGGATTAATGCAGCGTCTTAATTCTGTATATACATAACCAAAAATGTGTGCCCATGCACGGACGCCTGGTTGGCACGGCGTGGCAAGAGCTTCCTCTTTCACAGAACAAGATAAACATCTGAGGCACTGGATCAATGCGGGCATGCGGATGTATCGATTACATGGAAGCAGAAGCAGATCCCGGAGATGTCAGCTGCCTGGCCGACAACTGTAAAGGACAGTTTCCAGCATCCCATATTCCCAAAAGGCCATTCAGGATTTCGTGACATTAATGAGGAGAGCGTTGACCTGGCAGGGTGTTTGCTAGCGGGCATCTTATCAGCCGGCCTGGCAAAACATCAACCGACTGATAAATGCCTCAGAGAAACATCATAAATATACTGAACGCAGACAGCAGCATGAGCAAAGTAACATCAAAAACACATTCATATGTCCCTTACAAAAATACTATGGTATTATAAAGATAGACCATGTTTCTTTACCATTTATAGTACTATTTTTTTAATTACACATTGTTATGAAGATAGCAAAACAATTATACTAACAAATAGCTTCTGTGGTACTACCTTGGCTTTTGAGAGTGTGTGTGTGTGTGTGTGTGAGTGTAAGTAAGTGAGTGAGTGAGTGTGTGAGTGTGTGTGTGTGTGACCCATTGACTGAAAGCCCAATGATTTGTTTTGCTCAGAGGTGGTCCACATAAAAGCAGCTCGTCCTATAATGACTGTGATGAATCAGTGGTTCAGTCTTGGTTGTTGATGAGAATGACTTTGAAGTGATTAGCAGCCGGGCTGAAGGTCAGTCTAGTTGGAAGGCATAAGAACACAAACATCTAAAGCCGCCCTGCTCCCTATCGCCTCTCACTCATGCCACAGTTGTTCAGAGATATCACACTGAACGCTGGCTACCGCACACAACTGAAAACAGATCCACACTAAGCTTTAAAGGGGTAATTTTTTCCATGTTCATCTTCAGTCCCTCCAGCGGGAGTTCTTCTCTATATCAGTGTCAGTGTTTCTGAACTCCCTGAAACGCCTCCATTGTAGTCTTGAGTTTCTTTCGGGAACGAACACGTCACAATATTCCTCATTTAAATAATTAATACGCAGAATAAAGGGGCGGGCCTGGTTGAGTTAGTTAGTAGTGTGTTGAAACCAAGCGTCAATCTTCCGGTCTCTCTCTTGAATCCGACACGGAAGTGACTTAAACTGCAATTCATCGACTGGCCACTAGAGACCGGCTCCAAAAGAGAGGCAATCCCATAAACCCCCATGTTAAAATGCCCAACTTTACAGCATACATTTTTTTTTTACATTCTGGTACAAAAAGAGTTTCTGGTCTATATTACTAATTTTTCAGTTCATGACAACTGTGAGGGGGGTGAATTTTTTTATAACTCATCCGTTTAAATTATATTAAGCCTTAAAGTTCTGCATAATTAAGGGCGTGGCCACTTGAGTGACAGGTGGATTGCCGCTGATGTCACTACTAGCGTTTGTCTGCTGTCTGTTAGCGTCACGTCACCTCAGCTAATCCGCCTCTTTGCCCATTTTCGGTTATCCGGGAGTGACGCGCTGCCAAGATGGCGACGGCCGGCTCCGCCCACTTCGGGCTTCAAAATGGTTCTTCAGACACACTACGTCCAAATTTTTTTACTGTCTATGGTTGAAACTGGCGGTTATGGTAAGGGGCGGGACATTTCCCAAACACGCTCGAAGCGCTTGACCAATCACAACACACTGATCCAGCCGACCAATCAGAGCACAGTGTGCTTTTCAGAAGGAGGGGCTTCATAGAGACAGGAAATAAACAGAGCGTTACTGACAGACTGGGAAGAGAGGAGCCACAACAATGGAGAATATGAGGAAAATAATCAACATTCAAGCAGGAAAACCTGTTCTAGTAGAGTGTATATGGTATTTTAGAGTTTATGGTATTTTTTTGTAATGGAATTGCAACATGGTACCGAGGAAATGTACACCTCTAGCCAAACATGTGTAGACACGCACAGGTTTAATTGTGAATCTACATTCCATTTCTCGCAGTGAGAATTCTTCCAAACCTGCCCAAACAAAACAAACCAGGAAAACATGTACCAGAGCAAATAATCCACAACAGGTCGAATGGTGCGCGCCACAAAACTCAGCTCATGCATAAATACATAAAGAACTCTTATCGCCAGCCGCTTGATCCTGAGCCGACTGACCGCAAGAGAAACCTCTCAGCGGATGGATGAGAGAGAAGAAGACTCTGTGAGTGCGTCATGCATCACTCCAGGGAAGGGTTGCACCTGGGATTAAACGTGAAGCACAACATCAAAACGGCCCACTTATGCATCAGAAGAACCTGAGCAACTAAAAGCACCACAAAGAAAGGAAAATCTTAGATGTTCCTCCAAAATATGAATGCAAAAAAATAGAGAACATAAACATGAAAGCTCCTTGAAACATTTTTAATTGTGAAAATACTTTCTTAATACAAATTCTCTCTCATCAAGGCACACCCTACATTTTTTTCATTGAATATCCTATATTTCACACAGAGAAGTAAATTGTCTCATGTTGCCTTTAAAGTCATCATGAAATCAATGACAGTTCTTCTTTTTCATGGAACATTGCTGTGTTTATCACAAATTATTTATCCACATCATTATTTAAGTTTATATACCTCGTAATCTTGAAACAGAATATCTTCCCCTTCCTCTCGCAGCATCTCTTCTCTTCTCTGATGATGTGGGCGGGGCTATAACCTGTCACTCACATGAGATCAACCAATAGCAAACCACAACCATCCAATCAATTCCCCACAGACAAATCAAGCCCCGCCCACATTTGTTCTTGTTCCAGAAGCATTTCACTCGAATATACGTCACTCACAATAGGGAAGAAAAGACCAGCGAAACTTCTGTTTCATGCCGACTTTAAAGGGGTCATATAACAGTACATGCACTTTTACAAGTTGATTGTACTGAAATGTGTGTTGGCAGTGCCTGTACACAACCATCATAAAATGATAAAAATCCATCCAGTGTTTTTGTTTTAATCTCCTGATATGTTTTCCCCTGCCTCAAATTGAGCCATTCGATTTTGTGACGTCACACGCTCGGAAGCCCCTCCCACGATTGTTGATTGACAGCAGCGTTTCAACACAGACCCGCCCTCGCTCTTGAGCCAGCTGTCAATCATAGTCTGCGCGGACCGGCGCGGTCATTGTTGATATGCTGGAGCACTGTCTATGAGCAGAATGGCGTCTAAGCGATTGTGGTGTTCTGTTCTTGGGTGTAATAACGAACACAGTCATTTTAATGTTTCTAAATCTGAACCGCTGAAGACGCAGTGGCTGAGTTTGTTTTCGAAGGGAATATTCCCCACGAGCAACGTCAATGCTCTCATGTTTGCCGAATCATTTCACACACCAGACTGCTTTATAAACGAGGGTCAGTATGAGCTGGTTTTGAAAAGAAGCTGCTCATGAATAAAGGATCGGTACCAGCTATTCGTGTTTCTGCTGAACCTCCAGAAGAACTAAAGTGAGTGTAACGTTTTATTAAACTTTATATTAATATTATATTAATCTTTGCAAATTGCTAGCTGCACGCTTCACATTGAATGCGTCTAAGGTTTACACTCAGGGTACATTACGGCATGTTTTCTATGTATGATGTTCTAAATATAATTCATAATCCCACGTTTATACTGAACAACGCGTTATGGTTATTGTGTTATTGTGTTACAAACGGTGTACGCACAGAACAGAGAGGCGGAGTGAGCAAAGCTCATTATCATTTAAAGGCATATGCACTGAAACGGCGTGCTGAAAACAGAGCTGTTTTTGACCAGGTAAAATAACTGTTTTCTTACAATACTAATGAGAATTTGTAATTAAAGTATATTACAAACTTTTAATTTAGACCCTAAAGAATCATACTAGCTTGTACAAAAATGGCATTATATGACCCCTTAAAGTCTCCTGCTTCTCAGGCCCCGTCCCAAATGGCATGCGCACTTGCTGTCTTGTGGACTTATAATGGCCACTTGCACACGTATATCACATCCACAAGACCGTATAGAGTGTCCTATTTGTCGTTTTAGGTATCAGAAGAGTGCTTGCGAGCTCCCCCTTTGGGCCCTATGATTTCTACCCGACAGTCAAAGCAGTATTACGTCACGAAAGTGTGGACTGGGAAGAAGATTGCGAGGGCTTGTTCCGTTAGGGACTGGGCTTTAAATGTTTCATCTCACACGTGACGCCTCCATCCACACATTCAGTATGTGTTATATTTCTTTACTCTTACTGTATGTCTACTCTATTGCATAATTTAGTTATATTTGCATTTCTCCCTAAGCAGTTTAGGAGAAACATCTGACACAAGCACTGTCATAAAGACCAGCGCACCGCTCTTCATGTCTCCTGATGTTGGTGCTGTGTGTGTGTGTGTGTGTGTGTGTGTGTGTGTGTGTGTGTGTGTGTGTGTGTGTGTGTGTGTGTGTGTGTGTGTGTGTGTGTGTGATATATAATGCCCGTCCTGCTGACTTTGTGACCTATTGAGTGACGCTGTCAGAGCTGTTGGCAGCAGTGAGATAGGAAGGGTATCACTGCAGAATCAGATAGATATCGATCACTCACCCTTCAACACACATCTATAGCTCAGAATAACTGGAGTAACAGTTCAACCAGACGCATTTGCAGTTTTGCACATACCGGTGACAGGTATCTTCACTTCAGATCAAAATCCCAAAATATAATGTGAACACAAATATTTGTGCATGGCTTAATATAAAATAGCGATTTAAAGTTATACACTAACATGAACTAATGACTAATTATTATTTCATTCATACAGCATTTATTATACTTAGGTAATGTTAATTGCAATATTTACGAATGCATTATTAAAAACAAATGTTATCTGTTAACATAACATTAATCAATGTACATTAACCATTATGAACAAACAATTTTATTAACTAACAAAATACTTTAGATTAATAAATTCTTAAAAAAAATAGATCTTGCACTAAATTAGTTTGTTAGGAAATTCATAAACTACTGTTAACAAATGAGACATTGTATAGTGTTACCTAATTTAAAAAAAAAATGTCTATGTAAATGTCTATAATGTCTATTGATTTTGAGTCTGCGAACAATATTGAGAATTTCAAACTTCAAACAGTTAAAAAAGAAAACTATTTATATATAATAGTAGGCTACAGTGTTTAAAGTAGGCTACATGGCCAGCAATGCATCAAGCCTAAAGGCTTGTAAAAAGTATTAAACTCTCAGGCAAGGCTTTTTAAAACCAAAATTTAACTTTGTCTTCACAATCTTTCATTTTCTAATTATTTTTGCGTTATTTTATCCAAATAAACAACAAATGCTCGGCACACTGAACACATCCGGAGTAAACAAATGACTCCAGCTATGGTTTTTCGTGTGCATTCATTTACACACTGTAAGCCACGGCCTCAGTAAAAAGTCACTGTTGCTGTAAATGAATGTTCATGCTTCATCTGATGTACAGCAGCACACATTATAATGAGAGTTTGGCAGATTCATGATGTAACTCACGCTTCCTGGATGCAGTAGAAATGCCCCTCTTGCCATCTAGTGGTGACACATGATGATACAGTAGGTTCATGATTCATCAACACTCTCCCTCCGAAACCCCGCCCTCCACAGGCGTCTCAGCCAACCGGATGTTGGGCATCGAATGATTGACAGACAGAGAGCGGTTGTGATTCGCTGTCAGAGAAACCGGTCTGATGTCTAAAAAAACACGTATTTTAAAGGGGTCATGAACTGAGTTGAATTCAAATTGTCATTGTTAGGTTTTGAACCTTATTGTAAAGTTTTACCAAATATTGATATATAGAGTATTTTGAAAAACATAGAGATATACATCTTTAGCTATATCACCAGCCCTATTTCAGAGTAATGTTAATGATAAATGTCAGGTAGTAGAGACGTCTTTTGTGTGGTATTTCAAATGTAAGTGCTTTAATGATCAGAGAAGAGGAAATGAGAAAATAAAACCATTATTAAAAAAAAAAACAAAAAAAAAAACGCTGTGATGTCTGACTCTTGATAAACCCTTCTATAAATAACTCTCAGTAAAGAAAACATACAAAAGGAAGGAAAAGCATGTATGCTTATTTGATTAAATTTTTTATTAACAATAAAGTACTTTATTGTTCAAATGGATTTTTGGACATTTTAAAAAGCACAATGCATTGCCGTGTGAATGTCTTTATCACAGAATAAACACATTTGGGGTTATAACCAGACCCCTCTGTCAGGATTTATTTAGCCATAATGGCTGACTGATTGAACATTATCCATGACATCAGCGTGCCATTACTGAACTGAGTTCTCTTTGGTGTCTTATTGCGCTCAAACGGACGAATACACACAAAAATATGTAAAAATGTCCGTTTCGGCGAGTATCCTCATAAGCAGTTAAAATAAAAAGTCTTAATGAACATAAACCGTTCGGAGAATATCTGATGTGTGTGTCAGATCAGATCCGTGCGTTTGGTCTTAAAGAGACAGTAGTTTAATAATATACCGGCTGTCTTGTGTCAATAATTTAAAGAACAAAAGAAAAAAACTCTGCTCAAATCTGCTTTTGACTGAATAACCTCTTTAGCTTTAATAAGGATTAATATAGACTATTTAATTTATACATTATAGTGTTTCGTACCTGAATTCTGTTAAACCTTCCTGAAATCTGTTTATTTTCATTTGTCTCTCTTTCTATTTATTTGTGCTATTAGCTGCAATTGGTTCATACATTCTTATTTTATTACTGACTGTTTACTTGTCTTTATTTAACATCATCTGTTGAAATACAATTGATTTTTTATTTTTGTGGTGGGGCCAGTGAAAATTTTGGCAGGGCAAGTACCCAGCAAACTCTTTAGGGTATAGAGACATGTGTTTATATATAAAAGTCCCTTTAAAGACCTGTTCCTTTTGTTATAAAATATAGTTACAAAATCTGTTATAGGGAAAAAATAAAATAATGTTAAAACTCCGGCCCACCAGGAATCTCAAAGCTGGAGTAACATGTGCTACTACTGTATACTCTTTTCTTCGAAACGGTTCATTTTTGTTTGTGGTGATCTGGACAGCAATTCCAGCATTGTCTGAGCACTTGCTTTAAGAGCCCTTCTTTGAGCTGAGAGCATTTTGGCCTTCATTAGCAGCTTTTTATCATCAGCCAGGTGAGAGAAAAGCAGAGAAACAGATTTTTTCCCCCCCAAACAATTACTGTAATGTGTTTTCTGAATCTACAACAGTAAACAACACGTTTCTATGCCAGCTAATGTTGTCTTTCGGTGAGGCCAGTAACTTAGTGCATGTGCATGACTTTGTTGTTTGGTACTTCGATTTGTTTACAAGAATAAAAGCAGGCTGATCTAATAGTTTAGAAAGCTGAAAAGATGATTCATAGCCTAAATGTTGCATAAATATTTACTGTAGTCTTTTCCTAGTGCGATAACTTCCTTTCACAGTGTGATCCTATGAACATTACATACAATATAAAGGTTTAAACAGAAATATATATCACTTGTATTGACAGAAAACATTTCAACTGTAATTCAAATTTGTGTCAATATTTCTAATTTGACATGAATGAAAATAGATGTCTGTTTACTTACAGTAACTCGCATGTTTTGGGTGTTTTATTAGTCATCTGGAGAGGTTTTGTAAAGACTTTTCGTGGCAGAATGATCTACATGCACAACTTTACTTCTGTCCTCGTTTTCATTCACGTCACATCAAATATGGCACTCACTCTGTCTAAGCTCCACTGCAGTTTAGTTAATACAAAATCAATATACTTGAGATTGATTTAAATGTCAGAGGGAGTAAAAATGTCTCTTCCTTTTAACTAGGCTATTAAATTCCCAGACGAGTCTTTCTCTATCTCAGACGCAGTCGGAAGACGCCGTTATTCCCCGTCCATCTTCTGTATATAATGTAGATCAGAAGAATGACACATGTAGCTAAAGTCGTTCCAAACACACCGCTGTTCAACCACTTCCTGTAAAACACACAATTACAGCATTTATTTATCTAAATAATGACATTTTCATTTTGATTTTTGGGTGAACTGTTCCTTTAACAATTGGTCTGCTTTGGGCTTTTCACACTGTGCTTAACCCTGAGTTATCCTCGTTCTAACCCCTGCTTTTAACCCCGGGTAAAGGAATGTCCCAGCTAAAACATGTATTTGTAACATTTGTTTTTGGTTATCCAGGAAAGTTTTCATTACGGAAATAGAAAGTGTTTTTAGGTTTGCATAACGTTCCCCTAACCTTTCTGTTACGTCCGTTTCCTTAACGTTCCCTGCAGGGTTCCTAAAAATTACAAGTGTGAATTACAAGTGTGAATATACGTATATATACACACACTTGTAAAAATTACAAGTGTGAATCCCAAACACAGTACGTTCCCCTAACATTCCCATATGGTTACGTACTGTGTTTGGGATTCACACTTGTAATTTAGAAGCGAGGTTAGAGCAGGATTAGAGCCGATTTTGCAGCGTTAACCCCCGTATTGAGGTGCCAAACATCATCAATAATAATAATAATGATAATAATTTTGTGGCATATTAGGTCTATATTAGTTTAAGAGGATGCTTTGATGAACCTACTTATATATATATATATATACAAATAGCAAACCGACAGCCAATCGCGTGCCTCATATTCATGAGCTTTGTACAGCATGTTTTATAAACAGTCGTTTCATCATTTGATGGGATGTCACATGGCAATGGAAAACACGTCAATTGGAGTAATGAACAGACCGGGTAAAAAGCGGTGCTCCTTTACCCAGGGTTAAAAACAGTGTTTAGAACGACAATAACCTGGGGTTAAGCACAGTGTGAAAAGTAGGTTAAGCCTTCTTGGCCTTTACACACTGTGCTTAACCCCGGTTAAAATGTGGTGCTTAGTCCGCTTCTAAATTACAAGTGTGAAACGTTCCTTTACCTGGGGTTAAAAGCATTGTTTACAACAACGATAACCTAGGATTAAATATGTTGTTTAAAATGAAGATAACCTGGGGTTAAAAGCATTGTTTAGAACAACGATAACCTGGGGTTAAAAGTGTTGTTTAGAACAACGATAACCTGGGGTTAAAAGTGTTGTTTAGAACAACGATAAACTGGGGTTAAAAGTGTAAACTGGGGTTAAAAGTGTTGTTTAGAACAACGATAACCTGGGGTAAAAGTGTTGTTTAGAACAACGATAACCTGGGGTTAAAAGTGTTGTTTAGAACAACAATAACCTGGGGTTAAATGTGTTGTTTAGAACAACGATAACCTGTGGTTAAAAGTGTTGTTTAGAACAACGATAACCTGGGGTTAAAAGTGTTGTTTAGAACAACGATAACCTGGGGTTAAAAGTGTTGTTTAGAACAACGAATAACCTGGGGTTAAAAGTGTTGTTTAGAACAACGATAACCTGGGGTTAAAAGTGTTGTTTAGAACAACGATAACCTGGGGTTAAAAGTGTTGTTTAGAACAACAATAACCTGGGGTTAAAAGTGTTGTTTAGAACAACGATAACCTGGGGTTAAAAGTGTTGTTTAGAACAACAATAACCTGGGGTTAAAAGTGTTGTTTAGAACAACGATAACCTGGGGTTAAAAGTGTTGTTTAGAACAACGATAACCTGGGGTTAAAAGTGTTGTTTAGAACAACGATAACCTGGGGTTAAAAGTGTTGTTTAGAACAACGATAACCTGGGGTTAAAAGTGTTGTTTAGAACAACGATAACCTGGGGTTAAAAGTGTTGTTTAGAACAACGATAAACTGGGGTTAAAAGTGTTGTTTAGAACAACGATAACCTGGGGTTAAAAGTGTTGTTTAGAACAACGATAACCTGGGGTTAAAAGTGTTGTTTAGAACAACGATAACCTGTGGTTAAAAGTGTTGTTTAGAACAACGATAACCTGGGGTTAAAAGTGTTGTTTAGAACAACGATAACCTGGGGTTAAAAGTGTTGTTTAGAACAACGATAACCTGGGGTTAAAAGTGTTGTTTAGAACAACGATAACCTGGGGTTAAAAGTGTTGTTTAGAACAACGATAAACTGGGGTTAAAAGTGTAAACTGGGGTTAAAAGTGTTGTTTAGAACAACGATAACCTGGGGTTAAAAGTGTTGTTTAGAACAACGATAACCTGGGGTTAAAAGTGTTGTTTAGAACAACAATAAACTGGGGTTAAAAGTGTTGTTTAGAACAACGATAAACTGGGGTTAAAAGTGTTGTTTAGAACAACGATAACCTGGGGTTAAAAGTGTTGTTTAGAACAACGATAACCTGGGGTTAAAAGTGTTGTTTAGAACAACGATAACCTGGGGTTAAAAGTGTTGTTTAGAACAACGATAAACTGGGGTTAAAAGTGTAAACTGGGGTTAAAAGTGTTGTTTAGAACAACGATAACCTGGGGTTAAAAGTGTTGTTTAGAACAACGATAACCTGGGGTTAAAAGTGTTGTTTAGAACAACGATAAACTGGGGTTAAAAGTGTTGTTTAGAACAACGAATAACCTGGGGTTAAAAGTGTTGTTTAGAACAACGATAACCTGGGGTTAAAAGTGTTGTTTAGAACAACGATAACCTGGGGTTAAAAGTGTTGTTTAGAACAACAATAACCTGGGGTTAAAAGTGTTGTTTAGAACAACGATAACCTGGGGTTAAAAGTGTTGTTTAGAACAACAATAACCTGGGGTTAAAAGTGTTGTTTAGAACAACGATAACCTGGGGTTAAAAGTGTTGTTTAGAACAACGATAACCTGGGGTTAAAAGTGTTGTTTAGAACAACGATAAACTGGGGTTAAAAGTGTTGTTTAGAACAACGATAACCTGGGGTTAAAAGTGTTGTTTAGAACAACGATAACCTGGGGTTAAAAGTGTTGTTTAGAACAACGATAACCTGGGGTTAAAAGTGTTGTTTAGAACAACGATAAACTGGGGTTAAAAGTGTAAACTGGGGTTAAAAGTGTTGTTTAGAACAACGATAACCTGGGGTTAAAAGTGTTGTTTAGAACAACGATAACCTGGGGTTAAAAGTGTTGTTTAGAACAACAATAACCTGGGGTTAAAAGTGTTGTTTAGAACAACGATAACCTGGGGTTAAAAGTGTTGTTTAGAACAACGATAACCTGGGGTTAAAAGTGTTGTTTAGAACAACGATAAACTGGGGTTAAAAGTGTAAACTGGGATTAAAAGTGTTGTTTAGAACAACGATAACCTGGGGTTAAAAGTGTTGTTTAGAACAACGATAACCTGGGGTTAAAAGTGTTGTTTAGAACAACGATAACCTGGGGTTAAAAGTGTTGTTTAGAACAACGATAAACTGGGGTTAAAAGTGTAAACTGGGGTTAAAAGTGTTGTTTAGAACAACGATAACCTGGGGTTAAAAGTGTTGTTTAGAACAACGATAACCTGGGGTTAAAAGTGTTGTTTAGAACAACAATAAACTGGGGTTAAAAGTGTTGTTTAGAACAACGATAAACTGGGGTTAAAAGTGTTGTTTAGAACAACGATAACCTGGGGTTAAAAGTGTTGTTTAGAACAACGATAACCTGGGGTTAAAAGTGTTGTTTAGAACAACGATAACCTGGGGTTAAAAGTGTTGTTTAGAACAACGATAAACTGGGGTTAAAAGTGTAAACTGGGGTTAAAAGTGTTGTTTAGAACAACGATAACCTGGGGTTAAAAGTGTTGTTTAGAACAACGATAACCTGGGGTTAAAAGTGTTGTTTAGAACAACAATAAACTGGGGTTAAAAGTGTTGTTTAGAACAACGATAAACTGGGGTTAAAAGTGTTGTTTAGAACAACGATAACCTGGGGTTAAAAGTATTGTTTAGAACAACGATAACCTGGGGTTAAAAGTGTTGTTTAGAACAACGATAACCTGGGGTTAAAAGTGTTGTTTAGAACAACGATAACCTGGGGTTAAAAGTGTTGTTTAGAACAACGAATAACCTGGGGTTAATAGACGTTGTTTAGAACAACGATAACCTGGGGTTAAAAGTGTTGTTTAGAACAACGATAACCTGGGGTTAAAAGTGTTGTTTAGAACAACGATAACCTGGGGTTAAAAGTGTTGTTTAGAACAACGATAACCTGGGGTTAAAAGTGTTGTTTAGAACAACGACAACCTGGGGTTAAAAGTGTTGTTTAGAACAACAATAACCTGGGGTTAAAAGTGTTGTTTAGAACAACGATAACCTGGGGTTAAAGGTGTTGTTTAGAACAACGATAACCTGGGGTTAAAAGTGTTGTTTAGAACAACGAATAACCTGGGGTTAAAAGTGTTGTTTAGAACAACGATAACCTGGGGTTAAAAGTGTTGTTTAGAACAACGATAACCTGGGGTTAAAAGTGTTGTTTAGAACAACGATAACCTGGGGTTAAATGTGTTGTTTAGAACAACGATAACCTGTGGTTAAAAGTGTTGTTTAGAACAACGATAACCTGGGGTTAAAAGTGTTGTTTAGAACAACGATAACCTGAGGTTAAAAGTGTTGTTTAGAACAACGAATAACCTGGGGTTAAAAGTGTTGTTTAGAACAACGATAACCTGGGGTTAAAAGTGTTGTTTAGAACAACGATAACCTGGGGTTAAAAGTGTTGTTTAGAACAACGATAACCTGGGGTTAAATGTGTTGTTTAGAACAACGATAACCTGTGGTTAAAAGTGTTGTTTAGAACAACGATAACCTGTGGTTAAAAGTGTTGTTTAGAACAACGATAACCTGGGGTTAAAAGTGTTGTTTAGAACAACGATAACCTGGGGTTAAAAGTGTTGTTTAGAACAACGATAACCTGGGGTTAAAAGACGTTGTTTAGAACGACGATTAACCTAGGGTTAAGTGCAGTGCGAAAAGCACTAGGGTTAACTATTTTAAGTGTGATAAGCTCTTTTGCCCTTTACACACTGCGCTTAACCCCGGGTTATCATCATTCCAAACCCCAGTATTAGCCCCGGGTAAAGGAACGTTTCACACTTAGACCAGCTTTTTACCCTGGGTTATGAAACCCAGTATTGCGGTGACAAACATGTGCAGTGTGAAACGATTACCCAGCATTTAGAATGAAATAATACTTCCATTTGCAAACGGCTTGATATCTGTAAACTCTTCTTGTTTGACCCGATATCTTTCAGTTCTGCTTCAAAACAAAGCCGAACATGACATGCAAACTTCATAAACAAAGACGACCTCCGTGAAGCATCAAGCCCTGATCTGTGATCTCTTTCTCCGAGGGTAAACAGCCGGCTGTGGGTGTGTGTGTGTGTGTGTGTAAACCGTGAGACAGCGGCAGGTGTTGTCCACAGAAGGGCCGCTTTGAGACGGACCGGCATCAGGGGTCATAAGGTTATTTTTGGGTGCTTGTGTGTTTTAAACCTCATCAGTATTCGAATAAACAACACCAACATGTCCAAACACAGATGCCGCTCTCTCTGACTGTAATTATGGGTCGATGTGGCAGAGTATAACATTCAACGCCGCTTTCCAGGAAGGCAGATGAAAACGCTTTGGCAGTCGATTGATTGTGAACTATATCTGAAGAGATCCAGAGATCCACTGCAAGTCCCTTAATAGACTCTTTCCTGTTTATATGAACGGGAATAACCCGTAGCTCTTGCCTAAACATTTAGAGAAGGCCCATGACTGAGCCATATTGTGTTTACAGCCCACAGAACGACTTCTATATAACCACGCTTTGATGAAAAAACTACGCTTTTTAAATAAATAGGAGAGATTACAAATATTGTGACGCGTAGGATGACACTTCTCCCAGGTGTGAAGCGTATGAATCAGATATTTCTACTGTATGACGCAGTCACTTAGATTATTTCCTCTATTTTTTTAAAGAGGATAAACTCTGACTGCCAGTAAGTTCACTTCAGGAGAAATACTGCAGACTCTTTTACAATGACAAGACGAGAAACAGAACCATTGTTGACACTGTTTAAGAATAAGCGTCTTCAGAAAATGTTTTAGCTGTTTTATAAATATTTCAGCACATTACAAATGATTCAAACTAAATATTTGAATCTGTAAAGAGCGTGTGATCCGAATCATGCTAGCGTATCGGTTCAAAAGAGTCGTCTTAATGAACAGGTTCAAGTAAAAGATTCATTTGCCATGTTCAGTGTGGACTTTCAGCTTTACTATAGTATAGACTAGCACAAGAGTGGCCAAAAGTGATGTCCAGCCTTAGGTAAATTGCCATCTTTACCTTTTATGCAAATATTATTAATAATTAGTTTAATATTTTGTAAGCATATTGTGTTGTTGAGCTTGAGGAGTCGATTGTTTTATTTGTGATGATAATGCAATGAAACATGACAAATTGTGCCAACATAATTTTTGGCCAGACTGTCATTCAAAAAAACGTGAAAACGTGCAAAAACAAGACAGAGCCAACAAAATATTAATAACTGATTATATTGTAGTCAATGTGAACATTTTTGTTTTTCTATGCATTTTCTTTGTATAGTAAAATAAAACCTGTAGGTGTAGTTTGCCTTTTTTGCAAAATATTTTAATTTCTTCCTTCAAATTTAATATATAAAAAAAAAAAATCAAAAATATTTTCCTCATATTTTGATGGTTTAATCGAACTTGTAGGGAAATTAAAACACTTTTGGCCACTACTGTAAAAAAGTACTGCCTACTATTTTTTAAAATAGTATATGAAACAGGAACAAACTTAACTCACCACATTTGTCAGTATTTCATATTGTGTATTGCACATTTAGGCAAATGTATTTGGTCATCAGGGTATTCCATAAATACAGACAATTTGCTTACTTTGCACAGATAATTATAACTAATTGTTGAATTAAAAAATGTTGTCACTGCATTGCATTTTGTTTTTATGCTATTTGTGTGTGTGTGTATGTGGTATAGTAGGTTCATTAAAGCATCCTCTTAAATGAATATAGACCTAATGTGCCACAAAACTATCATTATTATTATTATTTATGTGCCACAACATCATTCTGATACCTATCAAAACTCACATCCGATGTCATGTGTTTTGGTATCTTGTGTCCTGATGCCCTCTAGTGGTTTTCTAGGAAGCTCCTGACACAAGCCTTATTACTATAATGGCAGCAGGTATGATTATGCAAAAATCTGAGCCGGAAGGACACTGAAACATTCAACATTGAAAGTACACTTACATGCTGATGGAACTGGCCGAGTTTTGAGTATCTGATATCAGGACCAGCGCTGGTGTGGAAACGCCCCCTGTGATAAGAGGAAAAATAGATGATTGAGAATGATATAAGTTTTATTAATTCATATTTCAAATATGATTTTTTTTTAAATGCACAGAATATTATTATGTTTGATTATTTTATAAAGCATTACAAACACATATAATCTTAGTAATTTAATATATACAGTGCTGGTCAGAATTATTTGCCCCCTTGGTAAATATGATCAAAGAATAAATCTGCATTGTTTATCCTTTTGAGATTTTTTTTTTTTTAAATGCAAAAATCCAACCTTTCATTGAAGTAAAAGAATTGAAAGTGGGGGAAAATCACATTATGAAATAAATGTTTTTCTCCAAAACACGTTGGGAACAATTATTTGCCCCCTTTTATTAAATACTTTTTGCAACCTCCTTTTCCCAAGAGACCAGCTGTGAGTCTTCTCCTGTAATGCCGGATGAGTTTGGAGAACACCTGACCTGAGATCAGAGAGCATTCCTCCATACAGACTCTCTCCAGATCCTGCAGATTCCCAGATCCATGTTGTGCTTCTCCTCTTCAGTTCAGCCACTCTTCTTCTACAGGGTTCAGGGACGGGTTTTATGGGCAGATGAAACAAAAAGTAGCTTTTTTGGCAGCAAACACTTAAGATGGGTTTGGTTCATACAGGGATAAAAAGATGTGTAAAATGAAATACTCTTCTGGATCTTTAATGCTGTGGGCCTAATTTTCTCCCAGAGGTCCTGGACATCTTGTTCAGATACACGGCATCATGGATTCGATCAAATACCAACAGATAAAAAATCAAAACCTGACAGCCTGCGCTAGAAATCTTATAACGGGCCGTGTGTGGATCTTCATCAGGACAGTGATCCAAAAACAAACATCAAAATCAACACAAAAATGTGTCACTGAGCACAAAACCAGCATCTGCAATGGCCGTCCCAGTCCCTGAACCCTGTAGAAGAAGAGTGGCTGAACTGAAGAGGAGAAGCACAACATGGATATGGGAATCTGCAGGATCTGGAGAGAGTCTGTATGGAGGAATGCTCTCTGATCTCAGGTCAGGTGTTCTCCAAACTCATCCGGCATTACAGGAGAAGACTCACAGCTGGTCTCTTGGGAAAAGGAGGTTGCAAAAAGTATTTAATAAAAGGGGGCAAATAATTGTTCCCAACGTGTTTTGGAGAAAAACATTTATTTCATAATGTGATTTTCCCCCACTTTCAATTCTTTTACTTCAATGAAAGGTTGGATTTTTGCATTTAAAAAAAAAAAAATATCAAAAGGATAAACAATGCAGATTTATTCTTTGATCATATTTACCAAGGGGGCAAATAATTCTGACGTAAGTACACATTGATGGCCTAAGACACGAAACGAGCGGTTTGTGTGAGAAAACGAACAGTATTTATATCGTTTTTACCTCTTGTAAACACAGCCACGTCCAAGTGATCTGAGGGCGCCGGCGCTTCGGTCTGCGCAAGCGCCGGAAGTGATCTCTCGCGCGTGTACGTCACTCATTGTTTAGAGATTTCGGAAGTTTTACCTTTCACTGTGAAGATCTAAACATATTTAGATATACAGGAAATCGCAATGGAAGATGATTTCGGTATATCAACAGACAACGTTCCGGGGCTTTCCGGCCCTTGTGCAGACCGAAGCGCCCGCGCCCTCAGATCACTTGGACGTGGCTGTGTGTACAAGAGGTAAAAACGATATAAATACTGTTCGTTTTCTCACACAAACCGCTCGTTTCGTGTCTTAGGCCATCAATGTGTACTTACATTTACGAGTCATTAAATCATGTTTAATTTGGACTTCTCTGTGCATGCTCTTTGAGGTGGTGACCATAGACCTGCATTATATGACTGACAGACAAGAACGGTTTGACCTAAAAATATCAAAATTGAAAATTCTGTGGAAACAAAGACACCTACATCTTGGATGCCCTAAGCTAAAACATATCAAAAATTAATTTCAAAGTGAACTATCCCTTTAAGCATTTTTCCATAATCATATATCACTTTTGTAATATCAGATTCACCGATAAATGGCAACTTCTTTTGGGCACTTTGAGAATTGCGTGTCCTCAATTAAAGTAACTTGCCTCCCTTAAAGGATTAGTTCACTTTTAAAAAAACGTTTGCTGATAATTGACTCACCCCCATGTCATCCAAGATGTCCATGTCTTTCTTTCTTCAGTCGAAAAGAAATTAATGTTTTTGATGAAAACATTCCAGGATTTTTCTCCATATAATGGACTTCAATGGTAGCCAAACGGTTCAAGGTCTAAATGACCGTTTCAGTTTAACTTCAAAGGGCTTTAAACGATACCAGACGATGAATAAGGGTCTTATCTAGCGAAACGATCGGTCATTTCAAAAATAAATAAAAAAGTGAAAGTTTTATAGGCACAAATGCTGCCTTGCGAACTCTCCTGTTCGAACTCGTTCATCAAAATGAACGAATCTTTTTTCGAGTCAATGACTCGAAAAAAGATTTGTTCATTTTGATGAACGAGTCGATGACTCGAAAAAAGATTCGTTCATTCGTTCAACAGGAGAGTTCGCAAGGTGAGCATTTGTGCCTATAAAACTTTCACTTTTTTATTTATTTTTGAAATGACCGATCGTTTCGCTAGATAAGACCCTTATTCATCGTCTGGTATCGTTTAAAGCCCTTTGAAACTGCACTGAAACGGTCATTTAGACCTTGAACCGTTTGGTGCCCAGCAAAGTGCATTATATGGAGAAAAATCCTGGAATGTTTTCATCAAAAACATTAATTTCTTTTCGACTGAAGAAAGAAAGACATGGACATCTTGGATGACATGGGGGTGAGTAAATTATCAGCAAAGGTTTTTTTAAAAGTGAACTAATCCTTTAATTCACAAACTTTATTTAACGTAGCAAACGGCCGTCAATGCATGTTATAAATGCTTGATATCCTCATATCTATACATTAAATTATTTTTAGACCATTTGTGAGATTTCAAGGCTACAAAAGTACAGTGTTCATCATTAAAAAGTTACCCATGACAAAGCTTATGTTCTTCGAGCACAAGAGTCCCCGAGATTGGTCGAAACAGCTGCATAAGAACGAGTGCTTGTGTTTGTCTGTCATGTTTTCCAGTAGGAGAGATCCAGACCTGAAACACAGCCAAGATATTCCATCACTTATTGAAGATCTTGAAACATTTCTTTGTCAAAGATTGAGCTGTATGAAGAGCTTTAACCTCGGTAAGAGGTGTATCTGAATCTCCTGTCTTCCTTCAGTTGAGATGAGCAGCGCACATTGGGTCGTGTGTTTGCTCCCGCTGTTCCACTCAACCAGCAGAGACGAGTTATTGCTGACAGACACCGACAAACTGACGTTACCTGCTGAGGACACACACACACACACACACACTGAAATATTGACTACCTGTCTCTAAATGAGCCCACTCTCAGAACACTTACCGACACATCTCTCGCTTCGTGAAGAACAAGAGAATCCTAGAAGGAAAAGGGCGACAATAAATGATGACAAAGTAGTCATCTCTTCCTCGTGTTTGTCAGCGACTTCATCCTAGTCGTGTGTACCTGCAAGCAGGGCATATTGACAGAGCAATATACCACAGAGACCCTCACACACACTCTCTCGGGACTCACCAGGCATAAACAGAGCTTGTGAGGGGATGGAGAATTATCTGGAGAGCTTTCGAGAAGAGATTCGTTACATGAAGTGCAGATGCCGTGCAAAGAGTCTCTGAAATGCTCATGTGCTCGTCATATTCTCAGGCCTTGCTAAGATGAGAGACTGATGTCCTCACAACGGATTTTTATTGAGATATTTAGTGGAGGTCACTCAGTCAGTCATCAGTATTATTGCTCATTAAGTGTTACTGATTCGAAGAAACCCCAGACAATTACTGAAACCCCACTGTATGGTTGCATTATATGTAACTTTACTGGAAAATGTTGTCAAATTAAAATGTAAATGCTTTAACGTTGCAATATGTAATTTACTGGAAAATGTTGTCAAATTAAAATGTAAATGCTTTAACGTTGCATTATGTAATTTACTGGAAAATGCTGTCAAATTAAAATGAGCCCGAAACTACACTTAATGCCTTTATATATTATGTATATAATCCAAGGTAACACTTTATTTTACAGTATCCTTCTTACACGTGTTACATAGTTACTATGGTAATAATAACTATAAATGATGCATAATTACATGCAACTAAACCCTAAACAAAACCCTAACCCTATAGTTCATTATTATTACTCAGTATTTAAATGTATAATTACACTGTAACACAGACACATTGAAATAGAGTGTAATCCTAATGCACTATAAAGGTTTTTTAATGGATTATTTATGCCTTGTAATGTACCTTATAATGCATTGTGTGATCTCATGAATAATTGTAACCACAGTTATAATACATTACAATACTTATCTATTCATTGTTACACCTTTAATGCATTAAAACACATGACAAACAATTTTAGATGTAAAAATAAATCTGCAGATATTGTAATGCATTATGAAAAGATATAACGCATTATAATGTACAATATAAATACATTTATAATGCATCATTTATAAAGGCTTTGAATAAAGTGTTACCCATTTTATTTTTAGTTAATACTGTATTTTAGAAAATACTGTTTCAGTTTTTTTTACTTCAAAATGTCACATTTAGCCTAATTTGCAGGTGCATATGGAATAAAGCGTGCAATGCATTCTGGGACAGCTCTCGATGGTCCTCGCTGCATGGAAAGTCTCTATCCTGGGCGTAATGAGTAAACACGAGTCTGACACCATGGAGATCATGCACTTTTATCTGCAGCCGTTCCCATGAGATGCACACACAGCTTTCGGTTCACATTTCTCAGTGTGTGTGTGTGTGTGTGTGTGTGTGTGTGTGTGTGTGAATGCATGTTACTGGAGACTTTCGCCTGATTCATGATGAGGGAATACCACAGTCATGCATTACTTTCTCTCAGAACAATCAGATTCATCTAAATATGCAAGAGCACGAATGTTTTATTCATGTTCTGCTACATGGAGACATTTGAGGAGCTATAGGTCTAAACTTGAAACTATTTTCTCTTTAAATTAATCAAATTAAGAGCTGTTAGAGATTACTGTTCATTTTTGGTTATGTATTCAGTTATTACACAGACAGACACAATTTATCCATGTTTATTTTGAATTTTAAATAAATAAATCAATGTAATAATATTGGATAATATTTGATATTATATTGAATAGGCTACTTAATAATATTTAAATTGTATTTAAATAATCTATTATTTTATATATGATTTATTTAAAATGTATTAAATTATTATTTAAATTTTTATTATTTTAAATAGTTGATTTAACAATATTCAATAATATTTCAATTAAATTGTTCGTGTATATTTGTATATTAAGACCATGCTGTGCAGAATACAATTTTGAACAAGGAACAGGGCAAAAAATAAATAAATAAATCAATGTATGTATGAATTTAAGTGATGTGCAATATATAACAAAATGCAATGCAAATGTTCTCCACCAGCTGGCGCTCTTGCTGTACTAGTCTAACCCACAAAAGACTTTTAAACTTTCATTTGATTCATCATCAATATCTAATTATATTTCAATTTTACATGTATCAATACATGCATGTATCTGAATAAATTATGTAATTTAGAAATATAGAAAGCACACACACACACACACACAGACGATGCAATGAAAATCAACAAAGAGAGCATTTTCCGACCTATATGTTATTGCATATATATCACTAATATCTAACTACATTAGACTTTTAAAAATATATATTATTATGCTATATGAATGTAAACATGGTGAAATTGAAACATCAAATATAAACAGGATCTATAAACATGGTGACTCCTCATTGTTATCCAGAATAGTGACAGGATAACCAGCACACACAAAAACACAAACCGGATGGTGATGTTAAACCAGTCAGCATGAACACTTCCTGCCCACTGCGAACGACGGGCATTTAGAGGAACTGCTCCAGAATAGCACAGAATGTGCCTTTGAATCACACCAGTCCTATCAGTACAACTGTGTCCGGAAGAGGCCAGAAGATCTGCAATCATCCAGTTTCCACAGACCTCGTGTTGCTGCGGCTGGGCGTAATATTCAAACATGAGCTACAGGAGCCATTAATGACTTTATAGGGCTGTCAGAGTCCGAGCGTCTCCTCTGGAGAGGGTCGGAGAGGCCAAACAGGTGTGTGTACGTGTGTGTGTGTGTGTGTGTGATGATTGAAAACCACAGAGCAGCAGAAAGCTGAGGGAATAGAAATTATAATTAAAGTCAACGGGGGATGACAGGCCTTAAGCTCGCCGGAGTTAAAGGTCTTATTGGAGCTGGCTAACCGGAATCATAATAATTCGCAAATCCACCTCACTACGGATTCTTCTACCGTCTGAGACGAGCCCTAATGAATAATGGAGGAGATCACCAGCACCATCTCTCTCTCTCTCTCTCTCTCTGCCAACATGCTGCATTCATATATTATACAAAAATACCAGCACTCAAAGTCTTACAAAACTGATGAAGATCATGTGCAAAACTATAAAAGCCACTTCATAAACAAGAATAACACAACTCCCTATCTAGTTAATCGCTGGTTTCTTTGTGTAAACAACTTAGAGATCTAATTCATACAGAACAAACAATATGCATATCATATTCACAATATTTCTTTAGTGGTGCTTGCTTTACCAGCCAGCCTGAGACCGGTTAGCTGGTCTAGGTTAGTAGGCTAGGCTTACTGTAAAAGAAAAATATCCTGTTCAATTTACGGTAAAGCTGTGGTTTGCCAAAAAAATCACTGTGAAAATACAGTGAAAATGTTTTTAACAGGATGCCTGTATTTTATAACCGTATATTTCATTAATACAAAAAATCTGCCTTTTTACTTAAATTGTAACCATCATAATAATACCGTTTTTCTTTGGAACTATGGAACTATTTGTAACTATCTTACAGCAAAAGATATGGTGATTCATAGTTTTTACTTGCCATAATTGACAGTATTTTTCAGAGTTTATCGTTAGTTGCTTGTTCATAAATTTTAGCCAGTACTTGTATAAAGACGGTGCACAGGGTCAAATAAAATAATGCAATTAACATTCACTAAATAACAGTAAATGTAACACAAACCTCCATAATGAGCATTACTTATAACAAAATAAAGAGGAAAAAAACATGTGATGTGTAATGCAGGGACTTCTGGAAATGCCATTTTACTTTTTTAACCATACATGATATGGTAATTCATAGATTTTACTTGCCAAAAAACATACATTTTACAGCATTTTCCAGTAAAATTACACATAATGCAATGCAACGTTAAAGCATTTGATTTTTTTCACTGTCGTGGCAAGGTAACTTACATATTTTTTTTTTTTTTTTTTTTTTTACAGTGTAGTCTATTTTGATGGTCTTTGTGGTATTGTTTGTGTTATATTTTATGTTATTTAGTGAATGTTTATTGCACTATTTTAGTGGTGGATGAAGTACTCTGTACTTGAGTAAAAGTACGATACCCTAATAAAATATCACTGGAGTAAAGATTTGACTTGAGTACAAGCACAAAAGTACTTTTTATTGTGATAAAGGTGCCTTCTTATGTCCCTTTTCACAAGATGTATTATAAATCTTTGGTGTCTGTGAAATTTCAGCTCAAAATACCCCACATATCATTTATTTTAGCTTTATTACACCCTTTTTGGGTGTGAGCAAAAACGCGTAGTTTTTGTGTATGTCCCTTTAAATGCAAATGAGCTGCTGCTCCGCCACCGTTCAGAAGAGGGCGGAGCCTTTACACGAGCTTCGGATACTCCAGCAATAACAAAACACGCAAATAGCGAAATCCAGGAATAACCCAGTAGCGGAGTGAAGCCTCAGGAAGAGATTGTAACTTTTCGACGCACCTGGACGTTTCTGAATGGTTAGTGGACACATTTATGTTATGTAGGCTAGTTGTTGTGGAGTTACATCTCATCGACTTGCATACCGTCATGTTTAACTTTTACACAAGTTTACATTTTTATTTGGTCAAATAGTGTTTAGTGCTCGTCTGTGCAGCAACGACAGAACAGTTTGCTTGAACTTTTGCCATTGCGAAAACCAAATGTCGGCGCCGTGGGTGGCAACGTGCAGATTAAGGGGCGGTAATATTATAGTAAGATCCCTCTGTCCCTTTATAATAAGAAAATGACATATATTGCAACATTAAAGCATTTACATTTTAATTTGACAGCATTTTCCAGTAAAATTATAATGCTTTGTTAAAGCATTTACATTTTTTTACTGTCGTGACAACATGTTTTTACTGTAGCATTTAATAGTATTTTTCTGTACAGATTTCTAAACATACTTTTTTTTACACTGTAGTCTTTTTTTAATGGTCTTTTACATTTACATTAATTCATTCGGCAGACACGTTTATCCAACGCGACTTACATTGCATTCAACATACACACTTCTGACTTTAGCCATTATGCAATCACCTAGCAACCACACGGAACACCCTAGCAACACCCTAGAAATTGCACCACAACATCAGAGCAGTGTGTTACGAATGGCCAGACACTGCTCATATTTTCTTCATAAAATGCAAAACTGGTTATTTGATATTCAAGGCTCATCAGACTGATTCAGACCTGCCGTCGAGTGGCAGCGAGTCCTGTAAGATTCTTGGCTGCTGTCTGGATAACTAACGGACGAGGTCAGACATGTTTGACATTCACAGCAGAGCGGCGAAAACTAAATTAGATCACATTAGCTGAGATTTCTACTACAGCCAATTTAGCAAAGTTTCACAGAGATTGCTAATGCAAATACACCCCCTCGACCCCCGCCGTCCAGAAGCGCTGAAGATTAAACTGTCGCTTAATCACCATCCGCACAATGACCCTGGTAATTTTCCATGGACGTATTAAAAGTTAGGCTGCTTGCTTTGTGAACTAGGAGAAAGAGTTGTTTGTACTGCGCCGCTTTTTCTTAGCTTACGCTAATCGTTCGTGCTTTATCATTGCCAGGAATATGTAGTAAAGTATGGAGGGTTATTTTTGATTTCACGAGGATTTGAAAGTGAACTGTTCAGTAAGGCTACAGGAACGATTTGATTGAGCGGCTGCCAGTGGAGAGTATCTGTCAGGTTAGTTAGCCGTGTTTTGCATAGTTACTCCACGCTGACTTTTTCAGGCAGATAATTTGTGCAATCACGAGAGGTTGTGATTTTCTCCTTACCACTGATTAAAAGTAACAGCCAATGCAATATGCTGATGCCAGCAGTTCTTAACAATCACATTAGCATTGCTATTACCCAGAGTAGAATGAAACACACACACACACACACACACACACACACACACACACACACACACACACACACACACACACACACACACACACAGGCTATTCTTTATCTCATTACATATAAATACTAGTTCAGCACTTATGCCCTGTATGGAGAGCAGGAGATAAAAAAAAAAAAAAAAAAAAAACAGAACCCAGATCATTCATAATTCAGATCAGCAGAAATTATTTAACTGTATTTGTTAAAAAACAAATTTTCACATTTTTAGAAGAAAATCAGTAACCCTAATATGAGCAATTGTAATAATAGTCATGCTTGTGTTTGCAAACCACACCAGTTTAGCTTAAAGACTGCAATATGTTTATTCTTAAGTACCAAACCAGACACTAATTACAGTAAAATATACATATATACTGTATAAACAGAAACAAAAATCTGATGCACGTCATGTTGGTTGAAGGGGGTTATTTTGAGAAAACCACCGGCTTGATGTACATTATCCCGCTTATTACACGGCTACTTCCCACATAAGTAAATAATTAGACACGAAATATTGATCTGAGTTTAAAGTCCCCATGAATTCAAAATTGACCATACTTACTTTGTTTGCCTAAATTGATCGTTTTGTGGTAAACAATTCATCCATGCAAGTCAATCCACACGAAAAAATCTTTTGGCTTCGTAATCTTTAATCAAAATCTGAAATTTCCCCTCCCCTCTGCGTTGGAGGACCTTGCCTGATGACGTAGGTTTCACGGTTTGGGCGTCTTCTTAACATCCATAATCACGCCCCTCCAACTGACAGTAGACAGGCTGAATGAAAACACCTACTTTTCTAGATCCAATCAGGTGCTAGTTGGGAAAAAAGCCACGCCCACTATTTTGCGTCATTTAGTATTCCGTTTCTCTCGGAAATACGTCACAACACTGGAGAAAAGTCGTTTGCAACTTCCGGTTCACGGGGACTTTAAATATTTCATTAGGTCTTTAAGCGCAAAGCTTCCGCAGAGAGAGAGCATTTGCAGAGCGGCAAGTTCAAACTAGACGGACATTTAGAGATACGTTATACAGTCATAACACTTATTACACAGCATTTCGCCACATAAATAATTATGGGGATTCGATATATTGATTTCAGATTAAACTGTTTTAAAATCGTACCTGTTTGTATCTCATACAAAACAAAAGTCACAAAATGGCAGCAGCGTTTGTATGAAACAAGAGAGAGCGAGTCCACGATACTAAATGGCATAATTAAATAACTGTACACAAAATATTGATTCCACTGAGTTTTAATATTTTATTAGCTTTCTCCACGAAGAAAAATCGTTTGACTTCAGGATGAGCCTGCGTTATCTGTTCTCAGCGGTTGTTATCTGGGAATAATTTAGCGCCGGATGACGCTATTGACCAATCAGAATCAAGTATTCCACAGAGCCGTGCAATAAGAGGTTGTTAATCGATGGTATATGTTTGTGTTGAAGCCTTCAGTTCACATCATTTCAACTCATTTATTAAATAATCGTGTTTAACAGAGGACTTCCTGTTGAAAAACTACATTGCATGATTCTGCAAACACATCTTTACCTCCATGAATTATGTAATAGCCAATCTCACTATGCTCAAACTGCTTACATATTAGGGATGCGCCTATTTGAACATTTTGGCCGATACCGATAACCGATAATTCCTTATATTTGAAAGCCGATAACCGATATATTGGCCGATATATCTAAATCCAAATCCAAATTTTTATATAATTTTTGAGAGCCGGATTACAAAAACAAAAGTCTCACCATTAAAGGGATACTCCACTTTTTTTGGAAATAGGCTCATTTTACAACTCCCCCAGAGTTAAACTGTTGAGTTTTACCGTTTTTGAATCCATTCAGCCGATCTCCGGTTCTGGCGGTACCACTTTTAGCATAGCTAAGCATACATCATTGGAGTGGACAAGACCATTAGCATTTCTAAAAAAAAAATGACCAAAGAGTTTCGATATTTTTCCTATTTAAAACTTGACTCTTCTGTAGTTACATCGTGGACTAAGACCGACGGAAAATGTAAAGTTGCGATTTTCTAGGCTGATATGGCTAGGAACTATACTCTCATTCCTGCGTAGTAATCAAGAAACGTCACTGCCGTACCATGAGAGCAGCAGGCGTAATGATATGACGCAGCGCCTGAAAATAGGCCACCTTCCGTCAACACAACGGAACTATTTTCAGGCGCTGCGTCATATCATTACGCCTGCTGCTCTCATGGTACGGCAGTGAAGTTTCTTGATTATTACGCAGGAATGAGAGTTGCATCGGCGTTCGTAGATTGACTGGTAAAGACTGTATTTCAAAGATGGCTCCTGCCTGTATACGCGAAGTTGACTGTATGTATTAAATATCTTCTTATTAAACTGTCTGGACACTGACAAAGTTCTCAATGCTTCGGTTTGAAGGTAGGGACCCTCATTATGCTACCGTGTTAGTGTGGGGCTATTTTGAGCCTTGTTAGTGGTATTAACAAGCGATTTTTATTTGTCATTGATCTATGCCCAATATACTAGCGTTATACTAGCTTTATAGGCTAAACTGTTTTTAGGGATAAAACTATTTACATTCGATAATCATGAAAACAAATCTCAGATAACGGTTGACTAGGTAACAACGTGTAATTAGACCAAAGGTTCATTTTGCGCCGGAGTTCTCCTTTAAAGCAATTCAGAAACATCATGTTGAACAGTGCGCATCTGAAGAGTCTCAGCTGAAGGAAATAATACATTATTTATTGGCTTTAATATATCGGCCAAATTTTTTTTAATGGGCCGATAATGATAACATTAAAAATGAACATATATCGTCCAAAACCGATATGGTGGTCTATATAGTATATTGTGCATCCTTAGTATATATGCATATTTTGATTAAAAGTAAAATAATCAATCAACATGGTTTCCATCAACATCTTTAGTCAATAGTTTTATAATTTGATTATGCTGTGCTTTATAGTTCTTTCCCTCACTAGAGCAGTCTTGAATCTTTGTTTTTTGGTTGGTCCGATTTTCAAATACTTTTTTGCTTCAAATCAAAGTTTGTAGTGTTGTTTTTTGTGACACCCCCCTATAGTGTCACAAAATGAAACTGCAAAAATAATGAGTGTTATCAAAAAGGTTTCCCGACAGCATTCCAACATGAACGACTCAGATCACCTGTAAGTGCAGACAGTGTTCCCGCAGATTCGGGGCTTTCTCTCTGCGGTGTGAATGTAGAAGCGTGACCGGGAGATTTCGAAGGGTTCAGAGATCGGAGGGACGTCATGGTTTTCATGAGCTCGTGAACTCTGCGCTCTACATGCAAGATTAAAACACGCCATTGTTTAACATTCCAGAAAGAAGCACCTGAAGAGAGAAGAGAGAGATGAGTCGAGAGGAATCTATTTCCATAATTCTGGCTTGCCTGTCTGCCGGTAAGACCTCAGGTGGTTCATCGGTTGCCCCGGCCAGACCCTATCAATGCGAGGGCCATCTCATCCTTTCTGCATCTTTTCTCATCACAGCTTGATTAAATGGGCTTCAAATATGCCTCCGGAATAACAAATAAGCAATTCCCTCAGCGCTCGCTCACAGTCCTGCCGTGAAATGCACACACACACACACACACAGAGAGGAGCCTTTTCTCATGACCACATGGTTGGCTTTACAGTCCTAAGATGCATGTTTTATTCCATTATCAGTATTTGCCAAGCATCACTATTACTTTACACTCATACTGTTAATGAATTAAACAAAGCCTTAAACCTAAATAATACACTTTAACACGTATAAGTTAACATAGCAACATGCTAAAACCCTCTCAGAACATTTTTGCAACAACATTTTTCCACAACACCTTATTATCACAGTAGTGGCTATTATTGTAAGGGCAAACAACACTCAATAAATATATATATTTTTTAAATAATTATTTATATTTTATTACATAGGCCTATATATATATTATAATTAAAAATATGTATTATTTTATAATCTTTTTATTATTGATTATAATGTATTTATTTGATTATAAAACAAAAAATTTAAATTCTATAAATTAATACATTATATATCATAGTACATTATATTTATATTATTTTATAAAATATCTTTTTATTATTTACTTATTAGTGATTATTTATATTGTATTATACATAAAAAATATGTATTTTTTATAATACATCTGTTTATTATTTATTTATTATTAGCAATTATTAAATGTGTGTGTGTGTGTATATATGTGTATTTTATAAATGCAAATTATGTGCATAAAGTATGTGCATTTAAACCCTTTAGCTGTTCAGAAACACTAGTGTTTGAAACTGTAGGTAAAATGCTCATTTAATCCATGGCACATCTGTACTATGAATGATGCTTTTAATTCACAAACTTTTAATACATTGACCATCTGTGCGGCGATGACAGCGCTGTAAACCAATCGCTGCTCACATCAAAACAAACCATTAGCAAATGACAGTTCAATGCCAGCAAATGTTTGCATTTCAGCACGCGACTCCATCAGACGGTTGTCTAATTTGAAGCAGAATCTGTCCTTTTATTTCACATTGTCAGTAAAATAATAGCCTAATAATCGATTAGCGCATGATCTTTAAACACTGGCGGGGCCTTAATAGACTTTTGTTTATCAGCTCTCCATTGGTGGGGGTTGCTGGATAATTTCCCCGATAATCTCCAGAGACCCAGAAGCGAAGACGAGACGAGGAGAAAGGCAGTGCATGTTAAGAGCTGAATGTATGACTAATTAAATAAATTGATTAAAAGGGACAAATCAATCGCCTTACAGCCTGCAATGAAGATGAGGCACTTAATTTGGGTTGAACTTGCAAGGGTAAGCATTACCAGAGGAGACTGCTCATCTGCTGGAACGAGGCGATGAACTGCCTGGCTCTCACACATCCATTTCATCCGTTCACACCACGCCTGTGAGAGGAATACTGTAGTAGTGTACGTGCTTTATGACCTGACCTTCTATTTCAACAGGAAGTGATGTCAACTGCGATTTTAACATCTCCACGTCACATGTTTTGACGTTTCTACACAAATGCAATATAGACGATAACTGGGCATGTGACAACAATATATCATTCTGTGAATCAAAGGGTTAATCATTGAAAACTGCACACTGTTTCATAGTATTTTAAAACATAGTAGGTTGTATACAGTGAATTCTGCACGTATTCAGTAAACAGTAAGCTAGTGTTCGATTCTTAATCACACTGCATTGGACAGGATTTTTTACTCTTCCACTTAAAGGGATACTCATACTTCACCTCTGGAAAGATGAATGTGTATTTAAAATGGGTCATTTATGTAGAAGAAATGTGAAGTTATTTTTGAATTTGGAGCTTTCTGGACTGAGAAAAGCCAGAAAATGTATTTTTGGCTTATGTGGATAAAAGACAACAACTCCCAGAATGCACTTGCTTCTCTGCCCTAGGAGGCCACGCCTACCGGTAACAGAGCGCAGTAGTTAAACAACAAGTCTAGGCTACTAGTGAGTCTCCGTGATGAGTCTGGCCGAAAATGTGTTTCGAGATCGCCCAAAATGTCCGGGATTCGGCTTTTGTGTTCTACAGTCGCCATTCATTATGTTTACTGTGGCGAGCAGGACGAGGCCGGTGGCGTGATTACCGATGAGCGACACCTGTGAGACGCACCGGTCTCGTATCTCTCACGGAGGAGCGGGAATATTCTTAGCAATGTTAAAACACACATCAACCGATCACTTGTTTAGCGTTCATGTAAACACTACATTCAGATTCACCAATCGGAATGACTTCAGTTAGATTGAAATAAAAGGTGTGCATGTAAACAATGAATGGCGACTGCAGAAAGCAAAAGCTGAATCCCGGACATCGGCGGCTGGACATGTCCGGGAGAAAGAGGACGGTAACCCCTACTACTCAGCTTTCTCCACAGAACAAGAGCCTGCTAGCTTAGCTTCCAAAAAAAAAGATGGCTACATTCAGTGAGTGAGATCCCAGCCTCTATGGGCGGGTTGAGAACATGCGGGACAGCCCCTACTACTGACTGTAGTCTTTAGCCTCTGGCCAAAAAATCATCCGATGACGCAAAATGACGATTTTTGCATCGTCGGAGGATTTTTTCCAGACAAAAAATACATAAATCTCTCGTCTCAGGGGGATAGCACGGTAATCTGAAAATACTACAGGTTTTCTACTAATACAAAGCTTAATGCTAAATCCGGAAGTATCCCTTTAATAGCTGCCAAATGTATAGCATGTTAATTGAAATGTTTCTCACTACTGCGCACTGTTTCATAGTATTTAAAAAAAAAATTGTTCCGACGACCAAATCACACTGCATTGTATCGAAGCTCCTTCAAGGCAAGTCATTTCAGTCGGCGGCCATTTTTGAAACAGCTCTCGGTCAGCTAATTCAGTCACGCAAGTACAGCTTGTATCTCTTTGAATGGGGAAACATCAAATTCTCCAAAGCTGTTCGCCAAGCTTATTACTTTTCATATTTGAAATAACCAATGAAATCTGACAACAACTATCTAATAAATGTTGTTTCTTATGCTCAAATAGTGTTAAAAGTCTTATTTCTCAGGCTAGATCCACTGACAGCATCCAACATTGCATACTTCCCTACTATATAAGTAGTATCAAAGTCAAAGTCAGCTTTATTGTCAATTTCTTCACATGTCAAGACATACAAGAGATCGAAATTACATTTCCTCCATCCCACGGTGTACAGACAATATACTGTATGCCTACAGTCAATATAATAGTGCAAAAGTGCAAATAGTGCAAAAAGTCAATAAATAGTATGTGACAAAAGAAGTATGTCTGAATTTATAGTATTCATAAAAGTAGGCAAAAAGTACCCAGATGACCTATTTCCTCTGGCGATATTCTGAAGTGTGCATCTGATGGACACTTAACTATCCCATGATGCCTCGGGAGAGGATTTGTGAATGACAATGAAGCGACGCTACTGACGTTGGCAGGTCACATGATAATGACAACATGGCAGATGTAGTGCGTCCAGATTACATTCATAGTACACACATTCATACTATATAGAATGTTTATTTTTTTACAGTCTGAAGTAATTACTTATTCAAAATAAGCCTACTGAAGAGAGTATTCGACTTCAGACGCACCCAAAGACTGTTTCTATACCAAACAGACTTTCTAATGGCAGCTGCAGTGACATGATGAATTTGCCAATCAGCGATTGGCTCTTTTATTTAGAGGGCGGGACTTATTCTGCCATAAGGAGTCCAACAGTCCCCGCCCCCTTTTTTCAGCAGCTTGAGTATTTCTTCCATTCATTTTCCCATAGGGTTTAAAAAAAGTCTTTGTTAAAAGTCAGAGTCAGCTACGAGGGTGAATCACAACACTACAAACTTTGATTTGAAACAAAAAAGTTTTTAAAAATCTGACAAAATGACAAAGACTGTGTGCCTAACGGCTTTAGTGAGGGAAAGAACTACAATCCCATGAAGCTTT
The DNA here is from genome assembly GCF_029890125.1 of Rhinichthys klamathensis goyatoka. Classification (NCBI taxonomy): domain Eukaryota; kingdom Metazoa; phylum Chordata; class Actinopteri; order Cypriniformes; family Leuciscidae; genus Rhinichthys; species Rhinichthys klamathensis. The sequence goes on along the minus strand of NW_026606726.1, from coordinate 362,235 downwards.
GCGAACAGCACAAGTGAATTAAAAACGATGGAGAAACTACTCATTTACAAATGTTGATACAAATGTATAAAACAATATATTTCAAGTTTATTGCAAAATATGCATATATACAAACTAAGATTTTGAAAGCATGGAGAGATCGGCTCTTCATGAGAGTGGGTGGAGGTAAAGAGTTTTTTTAATTTCTACTCTCTGTTTAGTGTAATTTTCTGCGCAGCATCATGGGTAATGTAGTTTTTAACCAGGAATTCCTCTGTTAAACATAAGCTGAAAGAAGGCAGGCTGACGGCTTCAACTGAAGCAAATACCATCGATTAACAACCTCGTAGCTCACAATAGGGCTGTCTTTAAAGGTTTATAAGTTATTGCTAAAAATGTATTTCCTAATGGAGAAAATGAATGGAGTGTTTACTTCCAGAACCCGACTGTTGCGCTCTAGTGCTCAGCTGCAGTGACACAATGAGTTCACCGATTGGCTCTTTTATTTAGAAGGCGGGACTTATTCCGCCATATTTGGCGTTGCACTTTCTCCCATAATATAAGTACACCATCTTACTATATCTAAAGTCTTGAATTATTAACTGTATTGCAGAATGCAGTGCACTGGACCTGTCCACATTTACAGTTTTCTGAATGAAACCAGAAGTGATATCAACTGTGATTATAACAATTTTCTTGACTTAGGCTGCCAAATGTAAAAAAAAAAAAGTGTATACTGCGCAGTATAGCCTAAGCTAGTTTTCAATTCAACCAAATCACACTGCATTAGACACTGAATGGTCCTGACCTTACATGCACACATAATGCATGACCTTATATTCTCAATTTTCCATTCTGCAAATAGCCCACAAGTTAGCAGTTAGCTCTAGGCTAATTGATGCTTTAACACAAAGACTGTTTTAACATCTTATTCACGTTCCGCCCCGTACTGGGAGTTGAACTGTAACAATGGCAAATCAAAGACAGATTGGTCTACCGGAGCGGCCCGCCTGAGCAACTGGAGGCTAACAGTTCTAGCGTGTTTTTCTAACCTCAACATCAGATTGCTATTGGCCTTGACCAGCGTGTAATGTGTTTGGGCCTTTGGTCCCTCAACTGTTCCTTTGTAGCTGAAGTGTATCGATTGGCTGTGCGCTACCATTAAACTCAAGAAGGGTCCCAATTCTGTGTCCTCTAACTGCGAGTGCAAAGGACATTCGGGGGAAAGAGGTACAAAACTGTCTCTTGCGAAGCTCTGGGAAAAGAGTCTGTCCCTGAACTACTTTCGTGAAAGAATCGCGGTCAGTAATTACAGGAGTTCAAGCGTTTCCAGTTTGACCCTTGCATTCCAAGTTCATTTTCTCTTCGTGAGAAATCATTAGCCAAATGAACGGATTCAAACGGATTGTACGTTTATCACAAGAGTCAGGCCTCTATGAAATTTTTAATTGCCTTCATCTCCATTATATCTATTATTAAGCCATAATGGATTTTTACGCTGGTGGCTGGCAGATATTTTTGGTATGCTCGAAGATACCATAAGATATGTTAAATAAATCAAAATAGACGGATCATAACAGCACTGAGATGTTTTCAAATGGGAAAATCGAAAATAAAGAATTATCATATTATGCTGCTCTATGTATATTAAAATGAATTCACATGCTATGAAACTACAAACCAGTGTGTTATATGATTTATAACAGATTAGGTCTATGATTTAAAATTTAAAATACAGAAATAGACAAAGTTTATGATTTTGAAAAATGTAAAAAAAACAACAACAAAAAACAGAATAGTACAAATAAAGAATAAATGTTAAAAATTCTGGACTATTTAGGTCATTACTCAAATGGAAAGAAAGAAAGAAAGAAAGAAAGAAAGAAAGAAAGAAAGAAAGAAAGAAAGAAAGAAAGAAAGAAAGAAAGAAAGAATCAAGATCAAACTGATCGCAACTTCTGAAACGTTTTCATGTGTTCACGCTATAAAACTATAAACAAGAGTGTTTAATAAATTACAACAGATTGTAAGTCAGATATCTTTTAATGTAAACGCAAAAATAAACAGTTTTAGGATTCTGAAAAATGTAAAACAAAGAAAGTTATGACATAAAATAAAGAATAAATATTTATTATGAAATATCAAATCAAAAATTCCATTTCATTAGAAAAAAATGCAAAACAGAAACATTTTCTCTCTGATCTTGCACTGATTATAACTGTGCTGTAATGCTTTTCCCCCCAAATTCAGATGAAAACGGGAAATAATCAAAGAATCCTCACTATTATGCCTTGATATTTTCTTATTTAAATGAATCCACATGCTATGCAACTACATTCAAGCATGTCAAATAAGTTACAAAAGACGAAAGACGTTTGTTTACTGTATTTAAACAGGGAAATAAGGTGCTAAAAATATATGACGTAAAATAAAGAAACACAAACAAATAGCAAATAATAACATTCTCCATTACTTCCAGGTCACTAATCAAATGTAGTGCAAGAACATTAACTGATAAAAATGTGAAATAATCAGATAATAACCAGTAGCAACCAACACCGGTAAGTGTCCCATCCTGCCTCTAGGTGGGGCGTTTAAGCCATATTTCCCAATAGGTCAAAACCATATTTAACTTCAGGCGTACTGTACGCACGTCACGCAGGCTCATTCTTAAGGTGGCCTTCTCCAAACACGCAGGTGGACGTATAAATGACTTGTCAGTCATGGCTCCTGTGGTGATTGAAGACAGGCCAATCGGAGCCTTGGGATGAGACGGCCTCGTCACTGACGGACTCACTTACCGGCCCGGTGACCCTGTCCACTCCACCCTACAGATCTAAAGATGTAGTGACACCAAACGCTCACAGATAATTAAATATTGATTTTTGTTCTCCAGCCCTACATAAAATTGTCCAGAGCCTCCCAGCAGTAATTCTCTTTTTGGGGGAGAAAGGGGTAGAAAAAGTGCACGTTGGCCGGTCAAGCCCTATTTCATGCACAGGTAGGACATCTATGTTGAGGAGTCGGGTGGTAATCCGTCTTGAGCGGTGCCCGCTGGAGCCAGAAGCCATCGCTCTGCCAAAGACTCTGCCAGGGCCTCTCTTTTCTCGAAGTTTTAAACGACCATGCGGCATATCTTCACGATTAATATTCCTCTTATCTGGCCAGCGTCCAATCCGAGGGCGAGACGCCGAACGATGAACCCCAACGTGGGCTAGTGATTTATACCGGCATGAATATGAGCGGATGTTAATCATTTTACATTATTGTGTCAGAGTAAATAATTATGTTACCCGGAGTCAGTTTGCAATCAACTGCGGGAAAATACTGCATGCTGCAATTCGCTCGCGTCATCCATCATGTGGCCGGCGCAAGGAAAGTGCCAAAACAGAATGGCACCTGCACAGAAGAGCTCCACGTCAACATTTCTCAGCAGATTCTGCTCTATATAGCTTGAATGTCGACTAATCTGAAACAAAACTGATACTTAGTGAAGCTATGAATGAGCAATACAGTTTGGAAAGGCTTTCCTGTAATAAACTTTGTTTCGATAGTCCACTTTATAGACATTCAACTATGAGTGACTTTGCAACTACATGTCGAATGTCTGTTGGAGGACCATTTAATTTGTGTTTTTAACTTTACCCAAGAAATTTTAGGAGAAACATGAAACAAAGTTACTTAAATACTTCGATTTAGTTACTTAAATGAAACATAACTAGGATCTCCATTAGGTCCTTTGAGCTATGAATGAGCAACATTTGAGCAATACAGATTGAAAAGGTTTTCCTGTAATAAAGGAAAATCACAAATGCCAGCAATGAGAATAAACCGAGAGATTTAAATCTTAAAACCAACAATAATCTCACATGCATCTCCTTCATAGACTCAACAACATCTCACTTTTGTACTCACATTTATCAAGACACCAAAAGTGTGATCAATCTCACTATGAACTCGACAACTGTGTGTATTTGTATTTTACCCAAGTCATTTTAGGGTAAACATTTGAAACAAAGTTGATACTTACATGAAACATAACTAGCATCTCCATTAGGTCAATTTGAGCTATGAATGAGCAACATTTGAGCAATCCAGATCGAAAAGGTTTTCCTGTAATAAAGAAAAATCACAAATGACAGCGATGAGAATAAATTCTGAAGAGACTTAAATCATAAAAACAACACTAATCTCTCATCTCAGCAACTTCCCAAACTGTATACTCTCATATCAATATGAACTCAAGTCATTTATGGCAAACATCGGACACAAAGTTTCTCCTTTAGGTCCTTTGAGCTATGAATGAGCAACATTTGAGCAATACAGTTTGGAAAAGTTTCCTGTAATAAAGGAATATCACAAATTAATGAGATTAAATTTGGACTTGCATCATAAAAATTAACAATAATCTCACATGCATCTCCTCCAGAGACTCAAAAGAGATCTCAGCAACGTCTCAAACTGTACTCATGAATTAACAACTGAGTCATATTTAATTTTGCCCAAGTAATTTTATGTGAAACATTTGAAACAAGGTTGATACTTACATGAAACATAACTAGGATTAGGTCTTTTGAGCTATGATGAGCAGCGTTTGAGCAATAGTTTGCAAAGGCTTTCCTGTATCAAAGAAAAATCACATGATTTAAATCATAAAACCAACAATAATCTCACATCCATCTCCTCCAGAGACTCGACAACGTCTCAAATTGTACTCGCATACATCAAGACACCAAAGTCTGTGATCAATCAACATCTGTGTGTATTTAATTTTTTTCCCAAGGATTTTTAAACACAATTCACAACCGTAACGTAACCTTTTTTTCCTTAAGAACATGTACTGATGAATCATGCACAATAAGACCACAAACACGCATTTAAAAAGTAAATAATGCAAATTTCCTGATGCCTTCAAGTCTCCCGAGTGTCGAAAGAGCAACATCTGAGCGCTAAAACTCTCCTCTGGGTTCAGGAATCAGGTGCGATCACGTCTGCATGTCTTCAGCGAGAAACTTTAACCGCTGTCTGATTCCAAGAGTCATCTGAATATGGATGAGGCGAAAAATTAGTTAAACAGAAGAGGCTGTCGCATTCATTAAGTTACCCCTACCCCCAGAAACACACTCACAATATTCATGCTGTTACTATGCAAATCAGTGCTAATGAGATGCTGATGATGTTTTTTAATCACAGGGGGAGACAGTGTGAGTGTAGGAGGGAAGGTGAGGTGAACAAACAAAGCTCCTCACTCTGTAACCTCTCGGTATCAAACAATTCAGGCCACGAGAACATGCTTTATTTCACGCTTTGCATGCAAGTTCACTCACTGCAGGCAATTAAACATTAGAGCTTATGTAAACGCATGCTAAATCAAGTCATCTTTATGATGAAGTTGAAGAAGAGTGTGTCGGAATCCGTCTCCATGAGCTCGCTCGGCGTTAAACACACGACCCGCTGCGAATGAAGAGTGATGCTGTTGACGTGATGGAATTTCGAGAGACATCTATCCATAAATTCTCAGACTTAAAGAGAACACGTCATGAAATTTAGCTTAATGAAACGTGGCAGACGAAGTGATACAGATGCACCGTGATGCTATCTTAGCATATTTTTACATAAACCCGTCGTCGGATTACTATGTCAAAAGCAGCCAAAATGCACACTACACACCGATCAGAAAACGCTGCTAGCTCCTTAAATCTCCCATATGTTTCACTCATCACACCTCTATGCATTTAAATAGCAGACAATCTGACATTTTGCCTGTCGACTATATCGTAGAGCATTATTTATTTACCAGGCAGAGGCGGGCCGAGCTGAGAAACAGTTCTTTATTTAGATTGAAAGCTCCTTCCTGGATTTGTTTGGACTTAAGTTGAACACATCTGATCCCGAGACTTCGACCCGTGATGTTTGATCGAAGCCTTGAGTAACATTTTCAACAATGGCGGCCTAATTAGTATTCTCAAGTGGATGATCCGAAACGAGATATTTTTTTACGTTCTCTCCAACATTTCTTTGCGTGTAGGGCTGACGGAGCGGGAATGGCAGGTTTTATGTCTATGTTTGGAGAGAATTACTCATTGTGTTTTTGCTGGCGGTGTGTGCAGGAGTTCGGGCAGATGGGCATTGAATACATGGCGCAGATATGGAAACAATTTCAGCCGGAGATTTGGCAGCGTCTATGTTTCATCTGCGGCAGAAATCAGTTTTTGGGGGGAATGCTTTTGTTTACTGTCTGGGAAAAAAATGTGAGTTTTCTCATAATATTATCCTTTGGGAAAATAAATAAGAAAATGATTTGTGCCTGGAATTTGAGAGTTTACATGCAAATCACAGCTTTAAATCAAAGCCCATACTGCATGTTTTTGACTCGTTCAAATGAAAACTTGAAATATTCACACTGATGCAATGCATTTTCTCATAATGTTGTTCTCATGATTTGCATGTATGCTGCAAATTTAAATGCGTCAAATGTGACCCAAATGTAATTGCAAAAATAATGACTGTTTTCAAACATGTTGCCCTGAACACTTTCCCCTTCTGCCATTGGTCGGACCTGCAGGTAGCCCCGCCCAAAACTCACCCTATTGGCTGATCTGATGTTGCTGTGTCAGTATATTTGGGATGCTGATACAAATAACTATAGCATAACAAATAGAAAAACTATAAAAATAGTATATCATACTGGGATATGAGAAAGAATTTTCTTATGTTACTCACTCTTAGGATGAATCGCTTTGTTGTATTATTCATTTGTAGGTAGCTTTGCATAAAATATATTATAAACAATGTAAATGTAAATTAACAGTATTATTATTTATTAATATATAAATGTAAATGATTTAATTACAGAAAAAGCTTTAAATACAAATACAGTACCTGCTTAAATAAAATATATACAATTTATATATGTTAGCATAAATGACAAATATATGTAAAGCTTTTCCTCAACTTATCCTAAAAAATAATGCATACTTTTTTCCACCTTGATTTGTACTGATATATAAATCTAAATCAAAGCTTTAAATATACCCAAGTACTAATTATTTCATTTCCATAAAGCTTTTGCGATTGCAAAGCACATCTCGCCGTTCACTGAACGAAAGCAATTCCAGCCGCTTTGCTAATTAACCTGTATATGTGTACATTATACTTTATCCATAATGTAATTGCATGCATAAAAGCATTTGTGCATGCATTATTGCTTGACTGCAGGGTATGGAAGAGGTGGCCAGGCCTGATGGTTGTTCAGGAGACAGCATCAGAATGCAGGGTTCGTTGTCTCCGCTCTCCCCCTCTCCGCGCATACAACAGCTGTGATGATTTCATTTACATACTAATAACCAGCCAGGACTCCGGCAACCACCGAGTGTTTGACTTTTATTGTCACTTGTGTCTCCTGCAGTTTAGTGGGAATGGGGAAGCCACGCATCAGTAAATAAGCGCGATGGAGAGGGGAACGCTGTCGGCTGGCACGGTCTTGAGAGATGCTCAATGCACGATGGTCCTCCAAAAATCTGGAGCTAATTCGGAAAAAAATGCACGAGGTCTGAAAGTGCACGAGGCATCTGGTTTTAGCCGATCCCGCTCTCCCATTGTAAAGCCTCTTTTTACAACTGTCTTGCGCCTGACACCCTGGAGACGCCCGTGGATCGGGCCCGTCGGCAGGAGCACATGGCAGCCATTAGAGTAACTCAATACCACCAATGGCTGCCTCATATGAAACTTTGATCACTTAAATCCAGCTTAAAGAAGCAGGGGCCACTTTCAAACCCCATATCGCTTTTTTTCCGCCCGTCTTGGAATTTTAATTTGATCCCTTTCGGGTTATTCGGAGATCTTCGAACTCGAATTAGGCTTGTGTACATTTCTGACCAGGAGCCTCACTGAACTCGGCACAAAAGACAAAGTGGGGGTCTGAAATACGAGAACCGCTCCCATGTTTGGACTAGCCGGGATGCTTTCTGGAAAAAGAAGAAGAAAAAAAAGAGAGAGAGAGAGAGAGCATGAAAGTGTGAGAGAGAGTATTTTTACTGGATTATTTAACACACGTAACCTTGCGCTTTTAATTGAAAGCACACGGACGGCCGAGTGCACACTTTACATACAGCTTTTATTTTATGACTTTAACATGCAATAATGTTCCTACTGTGAAAGCTCACCTAAGTCTTTCTTCCGTCTTCTTGTGTAATCCCAGATTTATTTATACATTTAGCGCCCGGATACCTGCCAAGGCCCATAAACCATAAGACACAAGTGAGTCTAAATGTCAGTTCCCAAATTTTACAGACAATTATTTTTTTTTAAATAGGAAACACTTCAAACGATTCAATCACAAAAAGAAGAAGCCGCGCGGCTCGCAGATACCGCAGGTATTGGGAGGATATATGAATATTAATGAACGCTGTTGCCAGTTAATGTCACTGGCAATTGAAGGAGAAAAGACGCGCGAGAGAGAAGAGAGAGAGAGAGAGAGAGAGAGAGAGAGAGAGAGAGAGAGAGAGAGAGAGAGAGAGAGACGAAAAAACAATGAGGACGGGAAATAAGAAGGAAACAAAAGGAGAGAGGAGCAGACGAGCGAATGGACAGACGAGAGGAGAGGCGTCTGGCAGCTCTATTAGTATTCATACGGCGTGCGGCTCTGGAGAGGATTAATGTACTCTGATGTGTAATATTCTGGCGAACAATTAATTTGCCTACAGTTTTGTCACGCTTGAAATTTAAGTGCTAGAACCGATCGATGGTTGCAGCTACTAATATGATCTCTGCAGGCCGCTTCTGCAGTCTCCGGTTTCATCATTTCTGTCCTCTCTCACATCTCCTGTGACATGCACTGGTGCAAGGACACGCTAGGGTTTTTTCTTTCACACACACACACACACACACACACGGAAATACTCATGATCTCATGAGCAAAGGAGTGAATTATTTGAAAGCAACACTACTAGTTTACCCAGCATTATTTCAAAAATGTTCAGTAACAAGCTCTATGTTGACATGCATCCTAAAATATCATGTGGGAAAGTTCAATTCATTTTAGTGAATCAGTTTGTTTGAACATTGACTCATTTGAGTTCCGTGGAGCAAAATAACTAACTAGCTGCTTATATACTGATAAAAATACATTATTAATCATTGAATTATTATTTAGTAAGATAACCCACTTAAATAGCATCAATGTAGTCTAGGAGCCTATAATATCCAGGGATAATGTAGTCATTTACTCACCCTCATGTCGTTCCAAACCTGTTTGACTTTCTTTCTCTTGTAAAACACAGAAGAAGAGGAAGAAAAGTCAGTGGGATCCAAACAACATTTGGTTTACACAAAGACACAGAAATTCATACTGGTTTTGCTTACGGCTGCTAATAGGATTCATTGAAGCGTGTCATTTTTTAAAACAATTATTCAATGATTAATAATTTGTTTTAGTCAGTATGTATCTGCTGATAAGGGTGGTGGAAATAGATAAATGTACTCTAAAAAACACATTGATAGTCAAAAGTAACACACACCAGCATCTAGTTAATTGTTTCAAATGAGTCTCGTGAATCATAAACTGTTCAAATTGTGAATGAATTAAACTTTCCCATATGATATTTCAGGATTGTGTTTTGTTATTGCATCTGTGTTAAAGCTGCAGGCACAACTTGTTATTTTGAAATCATGCTGGTTAAACTAGTAGTTTTGCTACTTTTAAATGATGGTGTGAATGAGATTGTGTGCTTGAGTATTTTCATATTTATTGTTTTCGTTTAGAAAAATGAACCTTTGAAACACTGAATCACTAAAATAAATTGAACTGTTGGGACTTTCTTTCTCCTGTGAAACACAAAAGAAGAAGAAAAGTCAATAGGGTCCAAAACAAGTTTAATGGAAAAAGAAAGTCATACAGATTTTATTTACTTATAGGGAGCCATTTAAGTTAATAATCTTTTAAAAATATTATTCAGTGATTAATCATTTATTTTTATCAGTACGTATCTGACATTTAGGGTGGTGGCACGAAATAGACACACTAAATTAAATTTAATAACACATTTAATGGGCAAAAGTATACTTTCACACGAGCAGCTCAACTCAAACGAGTCATTATTTTAAACATGAAAAGAAAAAAATAATAAAGTCGTAGAGATTTGGAACGACATGAGGATGAGTAAATGACAAATTTCATTTGGAACTATCCCACAAATATTGTTCATCTTAGCGAGATTTAAAATAGTTTCAAGTTGACATGCACACAAAAACAGCTGAAATCAAACTGATTCACTAAAATGAATCAAATCCTGTGAAATAAGAAAAAAAGTAAGTGGGATCCAAACAACAAAGACAGTCATACAGGTTTGGAATGACACGAGGCTTAATAAACAATGACATGTTCATGATCTAAGCAAGCTATAGCAGACATGCACACACACACAAACGGGTCGTTTTGTGCGACAACAGGGGGCGTATGTGCTTGCTTTAAAACTATCCGCCCGACGGTGTGTCCAAAAGAGGAGAATCTGCCGGATAGTTTCATGCCGGTAACCCAAAACTCTCTCTCAGAGCGGTGAAATCAAAGAATTCACATGTTCCCCTCCACACTTCACTTCCCGATAACTTTCCTGATTTATGGGCGAGCAGCTGAGCGCAGCTGTGAGGTCTTTATTAAGTGCAAATCTTTATTGTGTGCGCTAAAGGCTGTAATCATATGTTTGTGACATTTTAAGAGCGGCATAATTAGTCTTCAGAGGCTCATAAAGGAATATATTCATTCTTAGCACGCATTAACAACCTGCGTAAGATCGCTTATCGCATTAACAGCCTGCGTGAGATTGCTTATTGCTTTTAAAGGCCTGGGCATTAGATATGGACGGCGCTTTATGACACATTTCTTTCCCGTCGCATCCGTTTGCAGTATAGATTGCTGTGCATTTGAGGTTTATCTTGTTTTTTGGGGGGGTGAGAAGCTACTGCAAAAACCAGCCAGGACAGGAGAGAAAGAAAGATTATGGTGGTTAAATGTGCAAGGATCTCTTAGGTAACCTGATTAAACGCATCTGTCACGTCCCGTGTGATGATTTACACGAGGTTATGACATGGACGGTAAGTTTATCGCGTAAAAGTTCTGAAACTCAAGAGGCTGATAATGTTTCACAGCAGCTCTAATGGAACTGAAACTCTCATTCATAAGAAATGCCTTGTGGGAAATCTCCTCACACCAGCCGTTTTTGGTGCAGAAGAGATGTTTGAAAGTGTTTAAAGTCAACATGAAACGCCATCTGTAACCCGTTTTACTTCTGAAATGTGTAATTTAGGCCTACAGAATATTCAACTGGGATTTTTGGGGGGATTTTATCGTTTGGGATTTGGTTTGATGGTGAAAAGTGGGCGTTTTTATAAAAAAATGGCACTAGACTTGCAGTTGATTGGGTAAAACTTTATTTTTGATGGTCCACTTTAGACATCCTACTAACTAGAAGTAACTTTGCAACTAGATGTCAACTAACGCCGGGTTCAGACTACATGATATCAGCCCGATGTGTCGTGTTCATTCGTAAAGGACAATGGGGATCGAGGTGCAAGAATGAATCATTTTATCTCATAGAGTAATGTGTAACAGTGGATGATGACCGACGCCGCGTCCACTGTCGTTTTTCCTTTTTTGTGCTTTTCCGATGACAAGACAGTAGGGGTGTAACGATACACGTATTCGTATTGAAACGTTCGGTACGGGGTTTTCGGTACGCATTTTTAAACCGAACGGTTCGTTGGACCATTTTTCCTGCCGACCAAAATTGCGTTATTTCAAATGTAGGCGCGACTCGCGTGGCAAGCGCACTCATGATGTAAGAGACGCTGGCGTGACCACAACATTGCCCAACATCAGATGGCAAATGTAATGTAAGCGGAACGAAACTGAGCGACTCGTTATTGTGTGTTTGACGGACCGTTTATCAGTTTGGAGTCTGGACCAATGCAGCGCGAGCCGATCTTCATCATCAGCACTGTCACTACACAGCCAAATCCAGTAAAGAAAACATTTGAGTTCGCCACTGAAGTAATAACATCGCTGCGAGATCTAGTGAGAAACATTCACATTTCTCTGTTATTAACGGATCAAACAGCGCTGACGTGGAAACCAGGAAGAAACATTGTGTCATGAATGAACTATCCAGTGTCCACAGATCAGCACATTCACCGTGGGTTTACTGTAGTAACACTACTAACTGTAACCATGGGAGTGTGGCAGGAATAGTCGGCTATAATGCTTTCAAGTAACATTACGTCGGTTTTATTTTGACATTATGAATACAATTGCTGCCCTCAAATGTTAATCTGAACTAAAATAAACCTTTGTTTATAACTACTACAATATTATTTTATAGGCTCCTAAGAAAAGTCAAGTATAGCTCCATCATTGCTCAAAGTAAAAAAATATCATACTTTATGATGTTAGTTTTAATAAAAATATAATTAAAAAAATTTAAGCAAGGAAATTTCTCTGGCATTTCTTTCTTTTTGCTGTATCGAAAACGAACCGAACCGTGACACAAGTGTATCGTATCGAACCGTGAATTTTGTGAACCGCTACACCCCTAGAAGACAGCCCATATAAAACACGCCGCTTCAGTAACCATTGTTTGTTTACGCTCTTGTTTCTAAAAATCATTCTCTAGCTCTGCCTTCTCGATGATATCGTGCACGGCAAGCGATGATTGGTCGGGAAGCAACGTGTAGCCTGACATGTTTCTTGTCCAAAACACGACAAGAATTTAGGAGTCAATATCACATAGTCACTGCTTTGCTACTCCTGTTTTAACGTTGCTCTCATTTGTGTTGTGTTAGTACTATTTTGTTTTAATTTCTGCTGTTCTGCTGTTCTCTAAAGCACTTTGGCCTTGTAAAAATGTGCTATATAAATAAAATTAACTTGATAATCATGTAGTCTGAACTAGGGATGTCCCGATCAGGTTTTTTTGCCCTCGAGTCCGAGTCATTTGATTTTGAGTGTCTGCCGATACCGAATCCCGATCCGATACTTATATAATACATAAAAAAAGAATAAAGAAGAGCGAAAAAACAGATCCAGGATGTTCCTTATTTTTTATTTAATTCACCGTATTTTAACATTCAACAACTCTGTTAACAAACAGAGCACTTCTGTGAGGTAGCTTGAACAATCAGGCAGGCCAGGCACGTAAACAAATTTTTAAAAAAAAGTGTATGAAAAAAAGAGAATATATATATATACATTAGGGGTGTAAGTTAACGGTTCACAAAATTAATGGTTTGGTTCGATGCGATACAGTGGTGTCACGGTTCGGTACGTTTTCGATAGGCTACAGCAAAAGGAAAGAAATGCCAGAGAAATTTCCTATTTATTAAAAGAAAAAATATTTTTAAATAAGTTTGAGTTTTCCTACATCTTGAAACTTTCAGGTTTATAAATGGTCATCACATTAAAAATAACATTTAAATATATATTTATATAATATTTGAGTTTTGAAGTGCTGGAAAAAGATGTGTGAAGTACTTGAAAGCATTTCACTATTCCTGCCACACTTCCATGGTTACAGTCAGTGTTACTACATTAAATCCATGGTGAATGTTGCTGATCTGTAGATTTAAAGTCTATAACTAGTTCATTCACGACACAATGTTTCTCCTGGCTTCCACGTCAGCGCTGTTTGATCTAATAGAGGTCTACGGTTAATAACGGAGAAATGTGAATGCTTCTCACTAGATCTCGCAGCGATGTTATTACTTCAGTGGCGAATTCAAATGTTTTCTTCACTGGATCTTAGCGCTGTGTATAACAAGTGTCGCTTGATCAAGATCGGCTCGCGCTGCACAGATGTTGCTGGTCCGAACTGATAAACGGTCCGTGAAGCACAATATAATGAGTAGCGCAGTTTCGTTCCGCTTTCATTACGTTTGCCATTTGATGTTGCGCAACGTTGTGGTGATCGCGCCAGCGCGGATTTTGTCGGCAGGAAACTGGAATCCAAGGAATCGTTCGGTTTGTATGCGTACCGAACTGGAAGCCTTGTACCGAAACGGTTCAATACGAGTACATGTAAGTTACCGTTACACCCCTAATATACATCCGAGTCCTGATCGGGAGGTAACGTCCGATTCCGATCGAGTCTGAAACCACGTGATCGGATCGGGACATCCCTAGTCTGAACCCGGCGTAACTCTCATAAGTATTAGAAGACTGTTAGTGTTAGAAGAATTAGTTGACATGTAGTTGCAAAGTTACTTTTAGGCAGTAGAATGTCTGTTGTGAATCAAAATAAAGAGTTAGCAGATATTAAGTCTACTAATACTCTATTGACTGCTAGTTGACATGTAGTTGCCAAGTTACCTATAGTTAGTTGAATGTCAGGACTATCGAAATCGTTAAAGGAACTAACATGTTTGAATGATTACAAAAACAAGCAATGTGCACAGACAATTCATTCACAGTAAGACCAGGAACATGCATTAACCCTCTGGGGACCAGAGTGTTTTTGGGGCCCTTGGGATGTTTTGACATGCACTGACATTTGTGCTTTTTTCAGTTATTTATAAACATGTTAATGGCAAAGGTGTAAATTCACTCTATATAGCACAAACTTGGCTACCATGATATCTGAGCAACATGTATGTACATGTTTGTATTTTTAAGAGAATAATGTTTATGCATGGTTATTGAAAAAAAATAAAAATGAAAGTTGCTGAAATAAGACCACAAAACACATATTGATTATTTCTTCACAATACTTTTGAAAATTGTATCACATAGTCTAGAATATTTGCTCCAAAACTATGTGAGAATCATCCTGACTACTCATTCAGATAAGTCAATAAAGTATTTTACATTTTTAATGACGTGTTTAGTATGAGAAAGCTTTATGCAGGAGGCGTGGTCTCTCATTAATATGTGTGGCATTTCACACCTGAGAAAGACAAAGACCCTCCCCATAATGGCCCTATTAGGTGCTATCAGGCCATAACATTACAGGAGCCTTGCACAAAGAATGAGGAGATTTAAAAAAAGAATGGCTTTTAGATTGTTTGGATTTATATAAGGAAAATACAGGGTGCATACGTCTGGACACTTCTATCACACACCCTTCACCATATAGACATGGTTTTATTTCAGTTCAAAGTTCAAAGTTAGAGTTGGAAACATCTTGAAAAGAAAATTGTCTTTTTCCATAAATGTCTTAGTTTGATCATACATATTTCAAAGTTGAGGATTCATTATTTTGATATAGCTTGAACAAACACTATAACATCTTAGTTGATTAGTTTATTGACAAAACATACTATATATTTAACATATGAGCAGAAACTCCTAACAAAAGCTTATTTGATGTCTATTTTAGAGTAAAAACTTTATCCAAAACTAGTCGAAATGTTGTCTTTTATTTAGTCTGTAACAGTACGTATCTGTGAGTACGTATCTGTGCGTTCATTCATTCATTCATTCATTCATTCATTCATTCATTCATTCATTCATTCACACACACACACACACACACACACACAAACATGATTCACATTTAAACAGTATGCTATTTTTCCGTTTACAGACACTAACGTTATTCTATATCGCGATTAGAACAAAGCACTTGCATAAAACACTTACTTCTCAGCTGAATCTGTTCATCCTCGAAGTGAAAATAAACCAGCACTTGTTCTGTGGTAAATGTCCCAGGATTGTTCCTCATATAGCCGCGCAAGACGACAGTAGATTAATCTGACTAAAAAATAATGTGTGTTTTCAGAGTTTATGGGCGTTAACGCGTCTCAATGTGTTGCTTCACATATTTGCGTTTGAATAGCGCGTGCTCTCCGTGGGCGTGTCACATTACCAGGGATAATCAGCTGAGAGAACGATAATGAGACGGGCTGACACGTCTCTCTTTTTATATAGATGACATAAACGGAGAATATTAATTTTAGTTTTGAATCGGATCATTTAAAAGTACAAACTCAAATGATTTAAAAGATATATTGCTTATGGCTGGGTGAATAGTATTAGCTGAGTTGTGTTGAAGATTAGAGACGTGCTCCAGAAAAAAAGTTCACGGTGACCGAGAGGCAGAACGCACACCCTGTTTATTTTCTTTATTTTACAAAAGCACAATATTTTATTTCGATTGTATGTAGGCACATAAAAAAGTAGACATTTAACAGATTATTTTCTCATATTTCTTAGCTCTATATGAACAGAAATGATGGTAGTACTTTAAGTCTATTTTTCTGCTATGTGAAAAAAAACGAGCAAAACGCGCCGGCGCGTTTCTGGTCCCCAGAGGGTTAATACCCGTTTTGATTACAATGTTCGATGTTGTTTATTTGTCTATGTGGTGTTTTTAATGTGCTTTAAGACAAACCATGTGTAAATTCATAAGTCGACAGCATTGCTGAGTATTTTCTGCTTAAAACTGCAGTGAACCAAAGACAGTCTCAAAAACACGGTTTGAAATCGCTGGTGTTTCTGACGTCACAAACGACCTTGTAACCAATCAGATCAACGTGTGATCGTCAACCAGTGGATCTCTGAGTGAGTGAGTGAGTGAGTGGAGGCGGGGCTCATTTGCATATTCATAGAACTGCGTATACTAAATGAGGCAAGGGTGTCGAGTTACATTCAAGCTATTTTAAAGCATGGAAAAAACTTTTAAATGTGTCATTTTGGTGATCAAAGATGCTGGATTTTGCGTGGAAGGGTGTAGCGTCCTGAAAAGATATAAGGCATCCGACTTTCTAAAAACAGAAGATGTAAATGGACAGATGTCCATCCATCCACAGGGACCATCTGTGTCCCATACAGTTTGTCCTAATCATCACTGTGACCCTCAGCGTGAAAGACAAAACCTCAAACTGACACGAGAGATCATGGTCAAGTACCGAAGTGCCATTATAGCAGCTCTACATGTACCATTAGCGCAAGACACAATAATAGGCTTTAAAAGACACTAGACTGCTGCAATTTGTGCTGAATTTAAAAGCCACAAGCCTCCGTCTTAAACAAATCGAATTTATGTGGCATTTTTCGGCTTGGGCATTGCACAGAAGCGGGTAATCCGTAGCGCTTCTTGGCACGGCGCTCGCGCACAGCTGACTGGCGTGTAAGACTGCCTCAAATTGGAGCAATTGAGCTCAAGCTAAAGCAATTACATCCTTTGTGTTCTCCACGGGGGACGTGACTAAACTGAGCTCATGATGAACCGGGAGGCCAAGACCGCTTCAATAACCAACAAGTAAATGAAGATAGAGCTCCAAATTATCCACATACATTACCTAAGTACAGTGGATGCACTGATACAGACATTGCGGTTAGCTTTTAGTCAATTATTTGAGACGAATTCTGGAACTCATTCGGGAATTAGTCATTAATTTAAAAAGAAAAAATCTTAGACAATCAAATCAATGTGGGTTTTAATGTAAGAGCATTTATATGAAACTTTGGTCAAGAATTTGCATCAAAACTGATTTTTATATTTTATAATTTAAAGTTTAAAGTTCATATTAAGTTCGCCAGCCAGATTTTGGGAAATTAATAGGCTAACTTTTATTTTATCTGTAAAAATATTGGGGAAAAAACAGTAATATTGTGAAGTATTATTACAATTTAAAATAATGTTTTCTATTTTAATATAGGCCTACTTTAAAATGTAATTCATTCCTGTGATCAAAGCTGAGTTTTCAGCATCATTACTCCAGTCTTCAGTGTCACATGATCCTTCAGAAATCATAATATGGTGATTTATCAATAATGTTGGAGACAGTTGTGTTGTGTAAATCTGTGATACTTTTTTTCAGGATTCACTGATAAATAAAATGTTAAAAAGAAAAGCATTTATTCTAAATTAAAATCTTTTCAAAAATATAAATCTTTAACATAACTTTTTATCAATGTAACACATCCTTGCTGAATAAAAGTATAATTTTTAAAAAAAAATTAAAGAATAAAATGACTGACCACAAACTTTTGAATGGTAATGTTGTTACCATAGATTTCTATTTTAAATAAATGCTGTTCTTTTTTCACTTTTTATTCATTAAATAATTCTGAAAAGATGATGGTGAAAACTGTTTCCAACATTGATAATAAATCATCATATTAGAATGATTTCTGAAGGATCATGTGACACTGAAGACTGGAGTAATGATGCTGAAAATTCAGCTTTGATCACAGGAATAAATCATATTTTAAAATATAGAAAAATAGAAAACCATTATTTCAAATTGTAATATTTCAAAATATTACTGTTTGTTCTGTATTTTTGATCAAATAAATGCAGGCTTGATGAGTAGAAAAGACTTCTTTCAAAAACATTAAAAATAGTAATGTTTCTAATAGTACTTCATATATACAGCCACATTATAATAAGATAGTAAAATCAATGAGGCTATTAATGTGGCTAATATAAAAAAAAAACACTTTTGTCAAGAATTTGTATCAAAACATACATTTTATACTTTAAAGATTATATTAAGTTCACCAGCCAGCTTTTTGGGAATGTATTTTTTACATTATATGTATGTATTTTTTTATTTGAAAATAAACACACACACACACACACACACACACACACACACACACACACACACACACACACACATACATACTGAAAGTAAAATATGTGCTATATTTTGGTATGAAAACACTAAAACTTGTCAAGAATTAGCATCAAAAATCAAACCATAAATTTTATAATCTTATATTTTATAATTTAAAGTTTAAAATTCACATTAAGTTAACCAGCCAGCTTTTTTTGGTGAAATTAAAAATGTGTTATTTTATTTCTAAAGAATATCATTTGAAAGTTTGGTTTTGTAGCCGGCCAAATTAATCTGCAAATTTAAGTGCAAGTGGAAAAATAAGAAGAAAAACATGTAATTAATACATTATTTACTTTTTGGTATTAAAAAAAATCTTACACAATCAAGTCAATGTGGCGATTTATGGGAGAACATTTTTAATGAGCAGAATTAATGTCATTTTCATGTTTCAAGAATGTTGTGGTTAAGAATTTACATAAAAAAATTTGTTTTATTATTTTATTGAGTAAATATTAAGTTCCCCTGCCAGCTTTTTGGGAAATTAATAAATTGCATTTTATTTCTTTAAACATATTTCAGCCATATTTAAGACATTTTTAGGCACTTTTAAGACACCATGTTATTAATATTCATGCTGTTTTGTCTCTGTGACCCTGCAGATAGATAACTCCTCAGTATTTTCACAACATTTCATGTCAAAACATGATTGTGAGGAAAAAGAGCTCTGATATCAGCTTTCAATATCAGCCTAAACATATGATATTGGTGATTTATCTTGTATCCGCTGCTCACACTCTATTGCAGAGCAAACACAACACACAGTGCATGAAGTGCATCAGTGCACACACACAACCTCACAGAAGCTCCTCACCTCAGCGGCGCTGTAATTGCCCCGGCGAGGGGCAGTAAATAAAGATTTCAGAGGGGGATAGAGGGTGTTGTCAGGACTGCGGGCCGCTGGGACGTCTCTCCGCTCCTCTGGTTCACTGCATGCTGGACGAGATCCAGACGCCATTGCATAAGGCAGAAAGACGTGATGTAAATGTATCTGTAACAGACAAACTGTATTTATACACAAAGCACTCGGCACGACTCGTTTATATAAGTGGCATGTGAAACTACACAGCAAAAAATGTGTTTCTTCCCAAGTATTTTTGTCTTGTTCTCCAATACAAATATATAAACATTCTTAAATCAAGATGCATTTACTTGAGATGCAGAATGACTGAAGATATTGGGTCGTTTATGCTTAATCTGCCAATCGGCTCAGAAATTAAACTTAATTCAAAGGGGAAACAAGTATATGTTTCTGACCACATTGGGAGAAATATTTTCTTGTTTTCTTTTATCAAGACTTAATATCTTAAGTCATTTTGCTTCTCAAGTAAATGCATCTTGATTTCAGAATGTTATTTGTACTGGAAAACAAGACAAAAATACTTTTTTTTTGCAGAGTGAAAGAGAAATCTGTTTGATATTTCATCTTTTACTGTTTGCTGAAGGGCTGGGTTTTTTTTTTCCCCCTCTAAATTTGTCATGCGGGAGCAAACGGTTTAACACATTGGAGGAGAGAGTCAATTGAGTCTTTTGTGAGCCATCTGGAAATACCCGACTCAACAAAGCTTCGGCTCTGGTGCCGTATATCAATGAGAGAGACACAGTTTCAGCTCCGCCACGGGCAAAAGACATCTCAAATTATCAGCAAAATGGAGGATTTAAAGAAACATGAATCATTTTAGTGCATGTTTAAAATACATAACTACACTTGGGGTACTAAAACGTCTTTGACATACAGATACCAGGCAGGAACAAAATAAGCTCAACTGCTTTTAAAAGGCATTCTGAGTGAAATAAGGAGCATGTTTTTGCTCAGAAGATGCTCTTTTATAACTCAAACCACTCAATGGAGTAATGGGAACTTCTTTTGGAGAAATAAACAGACACAAATGAGTCGTACAGTATGAGTACACTACAAAGCTATGAAATTTAGTTTAGAAACAATTGAGTTCATATAGAGCACAACAGTCGGGTTCTGGAAGTAAAAAAACTCCATTCATTTTCTCCATAGAGAAATTGATTTTTAGCGCTAACTTACAAACCTTTAAAGACAGCCTCATTGTGAGCTACGAGGTCGTTAATCAACAGTATTTGCTTCTGTTGAAGCCGTCAGCCTGCGTTATTTGAACCTAGTTTTAAAATAACCATGTTTAACAGAGGAATACATGGTGAAAAACTACATTACCCATGATGCAGTGCAGGAAATTCCACCAATCAAGAGTCGCAACCAGCAAAACGGAGCTCTTTAGCTCCGCCCACTCTCATGAAGCACACTCACTCAATATTTGAATACACATATTTTCCAATTAACTTAAATAGATTGTTTTTATTTAATCAACTTTTTTTAAATGAGTAGTTTTATCTTTTTACATAGTTTTTAATTTGATTATGGTGTTTTCCCTCTTATACCCTTGTATTTTTACTACTTTTTTGATTCAAATCAATCAAAGTTTGTAGTTTTATGATTCACCTCATAGCTGGTTGCCTTGGTTCATGGCTTATATAATGCTTCAACAAATACTTATTTAAGAATCCCTATGGGAGAAATGAATGGGAAAAAATACTTCCAGAATCAACACTGCTCAAAAAAAAAAAAAAGGGCACTAATGCACTCCATCGAGGTTTGATTGATCTTAGCACAGTTAAAGATCTCTTCTGAAGTTCTCATGTGAATAACATATTAATAAACAGGAAAATAATGATACATAATTCATATGTAAATGAATGTACATTTCCACCAACTATCACTTTACATCTCTTCCTACAGAGCGAGTCTATTATCAGAGTAAAGGTCAGGCAAGTAATTTAGATCCTGGTCTCTTCTAGTCAGTTAATGGGATTGTCTGGCCAGTGTATAAGCAACAAGACTCGGTAAACATCTCAGGGCAGCTTGTTTGCAACCCGCACAATGACCAAAGTCAGAAGGGCCTCGGGTCACAGAGATGTGCTCCTCGGGCGACCCCGGCGGTCTCGCTCATTCCCTGCGAGATGATGGAGGACGCGTGTCGTGTCGCCCGAAGCTCATTCTTGATTATAGCGCCATAAACCTGCATTTATTTCACTTCACATCCAGTTTGCACAAGCTTAAAGGGGTCAAATCATAAGAATCATGAGGAGTTTAAGAGATCAAAAAGCTTGTTCTATGAAAACATACTCTAACTTTCAGAACTCAAATGCAGTCCGAAAAGACAAGTGTGAATTTGAATTGAATTGGCCACAACACAAATGAAGTTGAAGTGGAATTTGAATCAGAATGGCAGGAGGTGAAACTGATTCGGATTGAATTAAAAGTCAAACTGTGTCGTTATTCAGGGGCTGCATCATTCGAAGGCCGTCCCAGCAAATGTGGCCTCGAAATGAAGGATACAACAGATGCATCCTTCGCGGCCTAAAATACCCCAGAATTCATTGCGGCACAGAGAACACGGGATTTCTTTAAAGAGATAAATTGGTGAATTACGCTTTTAAATGTAAGTATTGGGTTTCAGCATACTCAAATATCTAATGATGCAAATGAAGCAGTTCAAATGGTGACTTATCTTAAGATGCAATTTTATATGGTTTATACGATTTATTATGTACATCAATAGACCAGGGTGAACGTAGTTAGACAGGTTGTGAACCCTGTTTTGTTTTCAGACAGTTAAATATAAGCTAGGCGACGAGAGTAATCCTCTAGGCTAGACCGTCCCATTTGACAACGCTCGGGTCGACCTTTGTGGCCTTTGAAGGATGCATAGACATTCAACAGGTGATGCATTCCACCCTGAAATATATATGATGAATTATATAAACTAAATACAAATTTACATACACTACCGTTCACAAGTTTGGAGTCAGTAAAGGCACACTGAAATCCGAAATTTTTCGTATTCGTGATTCGGTGGCTCTGAATTGTCAAAACACCATTCAAACTGCTTGCTACGTATGCGGAAAAACGCAGAAAATCGAACCCGATACGATTTTTTTTATGACGGACGAAAGTTTCGGAGGCAGTGTGCAAGCGTTATTGACTTAACGTGAGGTTGAATTTTTTTTTTTAACGTGCGAAAATTTCGGATACGAATTTCGGACTCAGTGTGCAAAAAAAACTTTTATTTAGCAAGGACGCATTAAATTGATCGTAAAGACATTTGTAATGTTACTAAAGGTTTCTATTTCTTTTAAACCAATTCATCAAAATATTCTGAAAAAGTGTATCACGGTTTCCACAGACAAAAATATAAAGCAGCACAACTGTTTTCAACATTGATAATAATCATAAATGTTTCTTGAGCAGCAAATCATCATATTAGAGTGATTTCTGAAGGATCATGTGACACTGAAGACTGGAGTAATGATGCTGAAAATACAGCTTTGGAGTAAACATATTTTAACATAATATTCACATAGAAAACAGTTCTTTTAAATGGTCATAATATAATATTACTGTTTTTACTGTATTTTTTGATCAAATAAATGCATCCTTAGTGAGCATGAGAGACTTTCTTCAAAAACATTTAAAAAAAATCATACCAACCACACACTTTTCATCGTATCTATCTATCTATCTATCTATCTATCTATCTATCTATCTATCTATCTATCTATCTATCTATCTATCTATCTATCTATCTATCCATTCTATCTATCTATCTATCTATCCATCTATCTATCCATTCTATCTATCTATCTATCTATCTATCTATCTATCTATCTATCTATCTATCTATCTATCTATCCATTCTATCCATTCTATCTATCTATCTATCTATCTATCTATCTATCTATCTATCTATCTATCTATCTATCTATCTATCTATCTATCTATCTATCTATCTATCTATGTCTATCTTCTTGCATCTTGTTTAATTCTGAGGATCAGAGGAGGAGGAAAAAGGCTGTGAAAAACCAAAATGATGGTTTTTAGTCCATAAAATGTTACTAACTCAACTGGACTGCTGGGGGAAAAATGCAATAATAAGAAATGCATGATAGGAGCTCTTTAAATGTTCTCGTTTCCCTTTTGTTGTTTTCTTTTAAACTCGACCCTCTGCCTATATACAACGAGAAGACAAAACCATATGGTTTGATGAAAAGTTTTGTAGAATGTGCACGGACCCTCGAGAGAGAGTGTGTGTGTGCTTTATGGCTCTGTCTCATGATTACAATGTGAGGTATAATTGCAAACACATGTGAGCCATTTCCATTCGCTGCGATGAAATCATCGCATGAAAAAGGGCGAGAGAGAGAGAGAAAGGGCGAGAGAGCAGACAGCTCCCCCCAACATTCCTTCGTTCCCTCTCCGCAGCATCTTGAGAGGTCGGAGGTCACCGTGAGGAGATCAATGCGATCAGACACAGGAGTATTGTTTCAAAAAGCAGGAGACATGAGAGGCTGCCTGCAACAGGAATCCCTTCGGATCAAAAGGCCGGCGAGAAAGTTGACGGAATTCCTCGGATCCACCATCTTGACTTCCTAAGCAATCAAGCATTTTACAGGAACCATTTGGCTATGATCAATTCGCTGGCCCGCCGTTGCCTCCCATACACCCTTTGAAACGGGATTAAATGCTCTAAATAGGTCTTCGCTTCTCAAAAGCCGAACGAGCGGAAAAGTGCTTTTAATCTTGTGAAACTCTATACGGTCCATTTGAGGCAAATCTGCAGACAGAAGAGGTTAAAGTCGGTTTGAAAAGCTAATCATCTTCAGCGCTATATTGCTACTGACTAGGGCCTGACCAGTTGGGTTGGTGCAGATGCGTCCCATTTCAACCCAGGAGAACCAGCATATCTAGAAATTGGCGTTTTGCTAATAAAAGCTCTGAGTGTCTTAAAAATGCATGTTATTCATTTGAAAACGGCTTGAAATTGAGTGGAGAGAAAAACATCTTCACGAATTTCAGTATGTGTTGACATCTGCTTTTAGAAAGATAGTTAAACATTCACCTGGTAAAATAACCCAACAATTAAGTACTAGAGGAAAAGTGTTATTTCTGCACCACTAGAATCACCAAACCAAACATTTTCAAACAGCTTTCCTGAAACGTCATTGGTCAGTCAAACACAAAGCCCCGCCCCAAACTCGCTCCATTGGTTGAGCAGCTGTTGCTGTCTTGAGCTGGTTGAATTTTAATTTTTTATTATTCTTCAACAACACAAACAAACAAGGTACATTAACAAATCTCTGAAAATAACCTCAATTGTTCAGCCTTAGGTTGGAGCTGGTTGAAAATGACTACACTCTAAAAAATGCTGGGTTGTATTAACCCAATTTTGGGTCAAATATGGACAAACTCAAACATTGGGTTAAAAATTTAATTAAAAAAATGTAACCCAATGACTGGGTTTGTCCATATTTGACCCAAATTTGGGTTAAAACAACCCAGCATTTTTTAGAGTGTAGGTTTGGGAATCGAAAATCGATGAATCGGATACTAAGGTCAGGAAATCGAAAACGAAAACTTGTTATAAAATATTTCTCTTATCTATTCCTTTGTCCTTTGCATTTTAATATGACTTTAAACCATTCAAGAGCAAGAAGACCCATGCACCGTTTCTGTACTGCACACTCACCCAAAGCGCTCAGAAAAAGTGATTTTATTGTGATTTTAAACCATTCAAGCGCAAGAAGACTCGCGTGCTGTGCTGTGCTCACATCCAAAGCGACACGCGCACAGGAAGCCGCCTCTAATACGGCGAGAACGGACAAATACACACAACATTATGTCAAAATATCATCATAAAAACAGCCAGGTTTGTCTTCAGTGAACGTAAACAGTTGACAAAGAAAACACACGTGTAACAGTATATTGGATCCGTGCAGCTCTTAAAGTGACAGCACTAATATTCCTGCTGCCGTCTCACTAATCAAACAACAAAAGACTGAGAAAATTCACTCGTTCGTGACTGAATAACTTTTGTAACTATTTCGGTAACGTATATTTTATTTATAAAGTGCAGTGTTATTTTACATTTGATTACAGTTTCTGTTCCTGAATCCTTGGAAATCTTAAAACAGTTTATTTAAATCGTATATTTGTTCAGTTGTATTTATTAGTCTGATTGCTGATTTGTTTATTTGTTCTTTGTGAGTGTTTACTTGTCTTTAATAATGCTTGAAATTAAGTTATTTTTGCTATGGTATTTTTAAACTATAGGCAAAAGTTCCTTGTGTATTTGTGTTCATGGTATTCAGCTACAATGAAATGTTTTGCAATTAGACTTGTGAAGGATATTATCAATGTTTTTATTTTTTATTATTGGAATCGAAATTAGGAATCAATAATAATCGGATTCGATAAGCAGAATCAGAAGCGAAATGATACCCAACCCTAAACATTACAGAGCCACAGTTTCTCACACATTTCAGGGAAAATAAAGCTGGAATTAAGTAAACCGGGTGCATATTGTGTGAGTTTGGCAAGATTGTGCCATCTGAGACAAATTTCAAGAATTTTGAGTTTTTGAGAGTCCTCGTAAAGTTTCAAAGTCTTGGATTCATTAGTATGACATTAAATTATTTGCCATTAGTGATGAATTCTCTGAGTTTGGGGTTGTAATTCAGTTTTATTTCCATCATCCTGAAGTCAATGTCTTTTTTAAAAATGGGTTTTTAGTTAAACGCCTGAAATAAGGGTCAGTGGTGAACACAAACTCAAGATATTTTTAGGTTTTATTCTACAGCATAAAGTACATCAGTAGCCCCCTTGTGATTTTTTAAAGCTTTTACTTGTCCTAAAAAAGGAGGTTGCTAACAAGTGCCTAAAGTGGACTAAAGAGGTTGACGAGAACATTGAAGATCATCCCAGCGAACAGGTAAACTCGTACACTTACTGCCTCATTTACGCTCCTGCAAACTATCCTAACTCAAACTGTCAGGGAAAGTGTTTTTAACCCTTGTGCATCCTTATGAACATTTTTGTCCTTTTCAGCTTTGTTTTTTTTTATCACTTTGCCTGTGTTAATGCTAACTGCATGAAATTTGGCACAGGTGTGTATTTTTATTGGAATTTTACTATTTCACCACCATTTTCGTAAAAAATTATTTTTTGCACTAGATACACAAAATACTCCCTCTCAGCGCCTTTAGGACAAAAATGGCCCCATTGAAACTGCAATTTTTAATCCCAGGGTCATTTAAGTATAAAATCTTTGTTAAGAGGCTTTCATTCTGTTGGCAAGGCTTCAAAATACCATTTTTTATCAGATGGTGCCATTTTTCCAGGTTTGGCCTATAAAACAAATACTCGCTTTATTCCTGTTTTCTGCTTCGGCATATTATAGAGCCAATTGGATAAATTGTGCAACGATAATTGGGTGGGTGCGTTGGGATGTCTGAGTGTGGTTAGTATGTGTGTTATAAAAAATATGTGTGTGTGTGCATGTGTGTGTTTGTAATGTTGAGAGGGAAAAACTCAACTGCAAATAATAAATCACTGTGTGACCAGTGGAGTTTTGCTGGCATCCAATGGGGGAAATCTGTGACTGCGCCCAAACAAACTCTTACCGAAAGCTCATTTTTTGAGATATCAATCTCAAATTTGGAACACAACTTATTTAGATTTATGGCTTTGATTTTCTTGCCGTTTTAGAGTTCTACTTGTTTTATAAAATATATTTTATATAAAATAATCTTCATAAACTTATACCTATATATAACTATAACCTATAGACAAGGGTCTTCTTTAAAATGAGACCAAACTTAAGTCTGTGCTCCCAAGCTTCATATTTTTATGACAGTTTTTTGACACGGGCATTTTTGTCCTCTATGTACCTGTGTAACTTTCTTTAATTGATGCACAAGGGTTAAACGGAAACTGAAAGAGTTGTTGAAGTCATGGGACGGTGGTGTAGTTCACTTATAGCCAACGTTTAGCTTTTTTAGGCTTCAAAATATTATCATGATGAACCAATCGTGTTAGAATCACTTTTGTTGTGTTGTTTTTCGAGGGAAACAGGGTGATGCGTAGATTGCGTACTTTCATCTTGGCTTACAAAAATGTCATTACTGCACGGTCTATATTGTTATTTAGTGTTTCTTTCACATTGTACTATCAAAATTCACATACTCTTAAGATCTACACTACAGTTTTAACAGTTTTTTAATGTTTTTGAAAGATGCTCACCAAATACAGTAAAAACAGAAATATTGTGAAATATTATTATCATTTAAAAGAACTGTTTTCTATGTGAATATATGTTAAAATGTAATATATTCCTGCGATCAAAGCTGAATTTTCAGCATCATTACTCCAGGCTTCAGTGTCACATGATCTTTCTAATATCATTTAGATATTAGAATGATCTTTATCTTCTAATATCTTTTCTAATATGATGATTTGCTGCTCAAGAAACATATATTATTATTATCAATGCTGAAAACAGTTTCATATTTTTGTGAAAACTGACACTTTTATTTCAGGATTCGTTGATGAATAGAAGTTTTGATGAATAGAAAGCATTTATTGTGAAATATCAATCATATTGACCCCAAACTTTTGAACGGCAGTGTATATTTGTACAATGAGACATAAAAAAGACGTACAGCCTGTCTTGGTTTCACCCAGGATCTGAGCTCATATTGTACAATCTGACAAACAACAACCATAAAAATTCTCTCGGTGTGTGCCGGGTTTAAAATATAGTTTGCTCTGCATATTAAGCTGGGAAAGAAGAGAGTATTTCAACCTTAAAAAATGACACCCATCACCTTTACGCACTAATGTTTTAAATCTATTCCTGTGTGTATTTATTCAGAGGGTTTCCCCGCGGCTCTACATCTCAGCACTGACCGCGCTCATCACTCACATTCACGTTTTTCGCCTCTCTCCGGGCGAGTTTAACCTCGTTCTGCTGATTCTGTCGGTGTTCTTCCTCTCTTGCTTCCGCAGTGCTATTGATCCGAGTCTTCACCAATTGAGAGCACAAACTCAGAGCTTAAGTGTGTGGAGGTAGACCCTCTTTACCAGACACACTTATCTTCACCTCCTCGCGTCTCCCTTTAACATGCCTTTCAATTTCAGACGAGTCCTCGCCTCAGGTCAGATCTCCTAGAATGTTTTTAAAGGGAATATTTTTTGGTTTTTTTGGTTTGGTCACCCTTACAATTAAACAATTCTGTCATTATTTACTCACCCTCATGTTGTTCCAAAACTGTACACAAAAGTACAGGTGAATCTCGAAAAATTTGAATATCATGCATTTATTTCAGTAATTCAAATTAAAGGTGAAACTAATATATTATATAGACTCATTACATGCAAAGTGAGATATTTCAAGCCTTTATTTGTTATAATTTTGACGATTGTGGCTTACATCTATGAAAACTTTTCACAATATTCTAATTTTGAATTTGGGGTTTTCATAATAAGCTGTAATCCATAATCATCAAAATGATAACAAATAAAGGCTTGAAATATCTCACTTTGCATGTAATGAGTCTATATAATAAATTAGTTTCACCTTTTAAGTTGAATTACTGAAATAAATTAACTTTTGCACGATATTCTAATTTTTCTAAAAAGGACCAAAAACAGAATAAAAGTGTGAGAAACATACCGATATTTATCTTCTCTTCTCCTGAAGGTCTGAAATCTTACGAACACATTCACACTCAAAAGTGGCGTTTTGACGCATTACAATCCTGTTGATGCCAAACCAGATATGAGATGCAGAAAGGGGATCATTTCAGTGAATAACAACCTTGGTTTGTTTGTTACACAAAACCAGTATACAACTGAATATAGTGCACAACTTTTATCGTGCAGCTTGCATATCCTTTTCTATAATGGCTAAAATAGCAACATTGCATACAAATTAAGACTTTTATTCATAGATTGGGCAACACAGTCTCATGACGATTCATAACTGTTTTAGATTCTGACATAATGGTGGTGAATTTGCATTTATTTGTACGATCTCATTCATACATACATTTTCGTACGACCTGCTCATGTGCTGTTCCTATGAATCACATCGTACGAATTTCGAAATTCGTGAAATACATTTTCTCGTGAGATCAGGTTGAGATTTTGTCTTGAATACAAATAAACTAAGCATGAAGTTATACATGACAAATCGTGTGTTTTCCTACTAAACGCATCACATGAATTCATACGAAATTGCAACTTCGGAAAAAAACATACATTTTCTCGTGAGATCAGGTTGAGATTGTGTCTTGAATATAATTGTAGAAGTTTATGCTTATTTTTTTATACGTTACATTTTCCAACCAATCAAATTCTATGAACGTGTACAAAATTGCATTCATTTTCTCGTGAGATCAGGTTGAGATTGTGTCTTGAATACAAATAAACAAAAGTTATACATGACAAATCGTGTGTTTTCCTACTAAACGCATCATATGAATTCATAAGGAAATTTCAACTTAGTAAAAAACATATTAGGGCTGTCAAATTGAAATTAGAATTTTTAATATTTGTCGCATTTAAAATAAAAGTCAGAATTTTAGGTGAGCGTCAGACGGCCCGATGATGATGTCAGAGTCGTTGCGTGTTAATGTTTGTCTTATCCTTTCCAGTTTCACTAGATGCGGCACTTCTGCGTTGCTCATTCAAAACATTGCAGAAAAAACAGAGAATCTCAATGCGGAGAAGATTTTTCCATTGTCTTCTACAAACATGCGCTAGACAGACATCGTTGACCATTGTGTCTCGCACAAGAGAATTGCAATTTACGAAATTATATTTGATTTATAAACGTTATGCACTTTTTTACATTATGCATGTTATTTCATTGCTTTGAATAAACACATGCGGTGAATTAATATTTTGCTCATTGCCCCTCTTGTGGCCTCAGGAGACAAAAGCTTTTCCCACCAAACGGAAATTATGCCTTTAAAATTCCAGAGTAATTTGAATATTAGTAATATTTAAGTAAAAAATCTCAGACATTCTGACAGCCTGAATACGTCCATTTTCTCGTGAGATCAGGTTGAATATAAGCGTGGACGTTTATGCTTAGTATTTTTTTTTTTAATCATACGTTTTCCTATGAATCACATCATACGAATTTCGAAATTCGTGAAATACATCTTCTCGTGAGATCAGGTTAAGATTGTATCTTGAATATAAATAAACTAAGCTTGAAGTTATAGGCCCATACATGACATATCGTGTGTTTTCCTTCTAAACATCACACTAAATTGCATCTTCGGGAAATACATAGATTTTCTTGAGATATCCGCTTGAGATTGTGGGCCCTATCTTGCACCCGGCGCAAATGGCTTTGTACACTGACGCATGTATCATTCCTATTTTGCACCTGCGCAAATCGGGCTTTTCCCTCCACAGACGCACGTCGGTAAACTAGGAAATGAACTTGCCGTGTTCCGGCGCAAACATTCCCTGGTGCTATTTTGCAGTTTCAGAAAACAATTGCGCCACTGACCAGAAAAAGCCTAGTCTAAAGTCAGTGGCGCGTCGCGCGTTGTTCATAATGCTATTTTAAGCGCGCATGCTTGGCCATAATGTCGCGGGAACACAACGCGCACACACTTTGATTCTCTCATCAACACAGATGCAGCAGTTTTTATTTTTGCAAATCATACATTATAACAAGGAAAAATATTAACACATGAGGGAAATCATTGTGGTGTCCATGAAGATGTAAAAAAATGTAGGCCTAAATCTAGCTTACACATTTACCCAAATTTTTCAGGCTAATTGTATTAATGACGGATCAGACCTGTTTGCCCAATAGTGGCAAGACACATGTGTATATAAGGACATCTGACAAATTAGTTTGTCCGTCAAGAACCAGGAAAAAAAAAATCTCCCATCCCCATACAACGCCACTTCTCTGTCTTTCACGGCCCTGACGAGAACGTCGGTCTCCTCGGCTGTGAACCGCTCCTGGCGCGCGCCTGCTAAATCCGCCATAATAATAACAATCCGCCATGCAACATGCGCTCCTGCTCTTAAAGGGTATGTTGGATGACGCTCTGATTGGTTTATTTCACGTTACGCCCAAACCACACCTATGAATAATGAAGCTATTTCAGACCAACCCCTTTTAAACTTGCGTCGGGCGCAAGAGTCATTTATCCCGCCGGTGAAATAGCAACAGCGCCGGGATCCGCCCACAAAGTTACTTGCGTTTCAGATCGCTAAAATAGGGCCCTGTGTCTTGAATATAAGCGTAGAAACTTAGTTTTTTATCACAAATCCTACATTTTCCAAACAACCACTCCATAAAATGTTTGTATCTTTCATATTAGATTGTCTTGAATATAAACATCTATTTTGATGTAAATCTGCCAGTGCAGTAAGAAAAAAATACACTTTAATTAGAGTCGCTAATTAAAAAGTCATTTTTGCATGTATTCACTATGATCTGCTATTGTAATAAAAAGATCTGTTGTGTTTCACAGAAGAAGAAAAAAAATGATGGCATACAAGTTGAAATGACATAATGACATCATTTTTGGGAGCACTTTTCCTTTATTGTGTCATGCTTTCAGTTACATCAACCTCTACATCAAAACAACAGGAAAACCCAAGCAAACTAACTTGCCAACTTCAGCTAAAGTATGACAGGGAATTTTCTACAGATGGTGAGGAAACGAGATCGGCCGTTGGAGAAAGCTTGCGTCGAGCGCCCAGGCGGAGTGTTAGCACAGCGATAGCGCTGAAAAACACAGATATCA